>NC_143547.1:11466308-11568808 GCF_031878675.1 Megascapheus bottae | reverse complement strand
ATAGTGCCTTTCCCTCTCACCTCCAAATCTATCTTCTCATTGTACCTGTAGGTCATCAGTGCTATACTCAATGCTCTAGTTCACGGTTTCTTAACCTTGCTATCGTTTTTTGTTGTTGTTGTGGGACTGTCCTGTGCACTGCAGGATGCCTAACAGCAACCTTCACCTGTAAGTACTCGATGCTACAAATATATGCTTCTTCTACCTCTCCGACATGATAACCAAAAATGCCTCAGGGCAGGATACAACAAATTATCTTAGTGGAGAACCAATGTGCTAGTTTCATGATCATTCTCATCATCTCTCCATTATCACGTCACCATTATCTTCACTACCAAGTCATAAGGCTGTTGTTGCTCTTTGCACACTTTGACCACTGAAGTGTGGGGAACTTCCCTACTTCTTTCATTATATTACAGGCTTATTAGAAGCCCTTACATCTTCTGCCACTCCCCACTTTGGCAATTTTCTTTTTCTCAAATACAGGTGATTAAAAAACTCCTTACAAATTTTCTTTTTCCTTCCTTTTCTTCCTTCCCTCCCTCCCTTCTTTCCTTCCTGTCTTTCTTTCTTCCCTCCTCCCCTCTCCCTCCCTTCCTTTATTTCTGTTGTCGATTGTGGGGCTTGAACTCAGTACCTGGGTGCTGTTACTGAGCTCTTTTGCTCAAGGTTGGCGCTCAATCACTTTGAGCCACAGTGCCACTTCTGGTTCCTGGTGGTTAACTGGAGATAAGAGTTTCCTCAACTGTTCTGCCTGAGCCAGTTTTGAACCACAATCCTGAGATCTCAGCTTTGGGAGTAGCTAGGATTATAGGTGTAAGCCACCAGTACCTGGCTACAATTTTCAATACAAGGTCTCTCTTGCTTTTTGTCCACAGTTTAACAAGTCCTTTGTAGGTCTAATTCACTAATATTTAGCAGTAACCTATCCCACATTCCATGATTGATTACTATGACTAGATTTCTCTTATCATTATCATACTTAGTAAAACCTCTTTAACCAGGATCATTATGTGTTCCATTACCAAAACCATATTTTCAAAATAAAATATGATTCTTCTCCAGGAGCAACTGGATATTGGTGCATAGTGAATAAACAACAACAACAACAAAATACTTTCTTTTTAAAATCCTGTTGTGCCAGATTGTCAAAGACAATAGACCCCATGATTTTTCTACGAGACAATGTAATTGGAAAGCCATGAGGCCATCAGCATTTGATTGACAGGGATGAAGATTCTGTTTGGGAGAAACCTTTGGGTAAAATCATTGTGGAGAACTACAAGCTAGAAGCATAGGTAATTAGTGACCGCTCATACACTCCTACACAAAGAGTGCTGATTAAAGCGGAGCAATGTCTGTTGGGAAGAAGGTATCTATCCACTGGCATGTACATAAACACAATTCCACGATTTTTGTTGTTGTTGTTGTTGCTGTGGTGCTTGAACTCTGGGCCTGGGCACTGTCCCTGAGCTCTTCAGTTCAAGTCTATTGCCCTGTTCCTTGAGCAATAGTGCCACTTCCTGTTTTCGAGTGGTTAATTGGAAATAAGAATCTCATGGAATTTAGTACCTGGGCTAGCTTTGAACCGTGATCCTCAGATTTCAGCCTCCTGAGTAGCCAGGGTTACAGGCGTGAGCCACCGCACCCAGCCACACTTCCACATCTTAATCAATATTTTAGAGAAGGAAAGAGGAGATGCTCATTGCTGCATCAAAATTGTAGATGCCAAAAGGTTGGATAAATCAGGATCCAAACATCCACAACAGGACAGTGATGGATTAGGGTCTGTATAAGATTCACAGAGTTCATCAGAAAATCTCTGATTCAAAGAATGCTGAGAGACCCCCAATACTCAGTCTACTCTTCTTTAGTAACTAAAGACAATTATCTCCCTGCGACTAAACACTGGCCCATGAAATGTAGGCAGGAATGTTGAGTGGGACTTTCCAGGAAGATTGCTTAAAAACTAACTTGGCTGGATGAACATTCGTTTGAGTCTATTCTTTTTAATAGAATTTTTTTTAATGCTGTCATGACTTGAAAGATCCTGTGCAGTCTCTTTGGACCATGCTGCTACCTTGAGGATAGAATTTTGGTACTTCTGCTAACAAAGACAGGAAGAGCCTATGGCCCCGATGACACAGAGCAATCCTGGATATTCCACACTTAGATTTATGTCATGTGTTACAAAATTAATTATTTCCAATGTAGACAATAAAATGTAGAGTCCTTTTAAACTGTTAGTTTTAGTTTCCATTACCTACAGCTCAGTACAATTCCTACATGTTATAAGTAAGTATATCCTCAAAAAATACACTAAAGTCCTAACCCTCAGTACCTGTAAAAGTGACTTTACTTAAAAATACAGTCCTGGCAGGTTAAATTAAATTAACATCATTCTGAATTAGTATGAGCCCTAAACCAGAGTCACTGGTGTCCTTATAAGACACGTTAGGAAAAGGCAGCTATGAGCAAATAGAAACAATATGTTTACATGCCAAAGAGCACCAAGGATTAATGGATGCTAGAAGATTCAAGATTATGTCCAACAGATTTCAAAAGCAGAATGATCACACTGATATTGAGATTTTAGACTTCTGACCTCCAGAATGAGACAACAGATTTCCATTATTTTAAGTTACCTACTTTGTAATAATTGTTAATATACTACTTCCAGAGTCTTATACCTAGGTTTTCTAAGAAAATGTGATAGGAAGAGCTGGGAGTTTGGCCTAGTGGTAGGGTGCTTGACAAGCAAGCATGAACACCTGTGTGTGATTACTTGGTAGCAATATATAGAAAAAGCCAGAAGTGGTGTTGTGGCTCAAGTGGTAGAATTGTAGCCTTAAGAAAGTCCAAGGACAGTGCTCAGGCCCTGAGTTCAAGCCCCAGGACTGGCAAAAACAAAATATAGTAGGACAAAGCTTAGCATTTGCATGTACAAAATGATTTTTCTCTATTTTAGTGTTCAGAATGTTCAAACTAAAACCAACAGTAACAACGGTGGTGACTACAGATGCCAAAAAAGTTAATGCAATTTTAAACAGACTTAATAAAGATTTACTGTTCAAGAAAGGTGACAGTATCAAGCTTATACTGTTGTATATTAGCACTAGTCAGATTACTTGAAGTACTCTATGCAGCTTGGGTTTCTCATTTCATTCATTATAATGAACAGATAAAACATTTGCTTTAGCTTTGTGCAGTATCATTCAGTAGAAGCACCAACAAGTGAACCACAGGACATAAATTCAGGCCTAAAGTAAGACCATTCGACCTTATGAAAATTGAAGTTTAGGCCGGGCACGGTGGCTCATGACTAGCTACTCAGGAGGCTGAGATCTGAGGATCGCAGTTCAAAGCCAGTCGGGGCACTAAAGACTATGAGACTCATATCTCCAATAAACCACTGGAAAACTGGAAGTGGCATTGTAGCTCACGGGGCAGGGCGGTAGCTTTGAACTGAAGAGCTCAGGGACAGCGCCCAGGTCCAGAGTACACTGAAAGAAAACCCAAATGTCCATTAACAGAAGAACTGACAAACACAATGCAGTCAATGGAATATTATCTGGAAACAACAACAACAGTGAAAACTGATAATGTTACAACATGGATGAATATTATGCTAAGAAGCAGTGAAAAAGCCAGACATATCACATCCTATCACATCTCACTAATATAAAATATCCTGGATAAGAAAATCCATAGAAAGAGAAAACAGATTAGATTTCATCTGAGCTTGAAGGATGGGAGAATGGGAAAAACCACGTAATAGGTATGGGATTTGCTTTCTGGGGTGATGAAAACGGTTTTAGAACTAGTGGTTGTATAACTTGAAAGTACTACTGCCACTACACTGCTTGTTTCTAAATGGTTAATTTTATGTTAGGGGAATTTTATCGCAACAGAATAAAACATGAAAAAAAAATACACTGAAAAGAATGCTAGCACCTGCTTGGTTGTAAAAGGGCCTGTATGGAGAATTTAGCGATCTTGCATCAAAGAAGTACACCAAAATCGCAAAGAACTCTTAGGGATCATTCCTGATAAAAATCCTTTTTTCTACTAAATAATTATCAACGATCATACAGATGTTAAGACTTCCTGCCATAGTTCAAAGTTTCTCCTCCTGTATAGCTTATGCTTCCTGCCTTAGGAGACCATAATTATTTTAATGTTTACTTTTTATTCAGAAACAAACCTCTGTCTAGGTAACTTGGCACAATTCTTACCATCCCTAACGTACTCAACAAATTAACAATTTTCAGCTACCACATGATGATTCTAGTTTCCCTTAAGGAGCAGAAGTGGTTTACATTATTCATATTCTTTTAAAAGATTTTAGTAGAGGAGAATATAAGGAAACCTAGGTAGGCATGTTCCAAGTTAGGGTTAGCAGCCTGCTTTTGTCAGAAGTAGCCTTCAAGAAAAGTAGTTGAGTCAACAAATAAATGAAGGGGGCCACCTCAATGTTCCAATTAAGAAAGTGATTTCTACCACAATGCAAGACACCTGTAGACAATACCATACCAAGAAAGGGAATGTTCATGAGAAAAAAGTTGGATTTGAAATTTTAGTTCTATCACGAAAGACTCATTTTTTAAAAAATGTACCTTTCTTTTTGCCGAATGAAATAAAGAATCCACCGAGGCTCTATTCATATCTATGTTCATTTCGTCACAATAAAAAGTCAGAATCATGTTCTTAAAATAAGAGATACTAATATTTATGTCTAACCTAGTAAGACCTAGCTCTATCACCAGTGTGAAAAAGGATCCCATTACTAGTTAGTAATCTAAATATGCAAACATTTCATTTCTGTATTTCAAGGTACTTCCTATGTAGCAAACCTTGAAATATTTTTAATAATAAGTAATTTATATACAGATAAAATCTCCTGGGCCTACAAAAAAACCCTTATGGATACACACAGATTTATAAAGTACCTGAGCATTTTGTATGGCAAAGGACATAGCTAGTAAATTAATTAGGAAGCCTACAGAGTGGGAGAAGATCTTCACCAACCATACAAGATAAAGGCCTCATATCTAAAATATATCAACAGCTCAAAAAATTGAATCACTCCAAAACTAATCTCCAAAGTAACAACCATCCCATTAAAAAATGGGCCAAAGACTTAAAGAGAGTCTTCTCTGAAGAAGAAACAAAAATGGCCTATAGATACATGAAGAAATGCTCAACATCTCTGGTCATAAAAAATGCAAATCAAAACAACTCTGAGATTCCACCTCACTCCAGTTAGAATGGCCAGGATCAGGAAAACGAATGACAACAGATGCTGGAGGGGATGTGGCCAGGAGGGATCACTACTACACTGTTGGTGGGAGTGCAAAATCGTTCAACCACTATGGAAAGCAGTATGGCAGTGGCTCAAAAGGCTAAACATAGAGCTCACCTATGACCCAGCAATTCCACTACTTGGCATTTACCCAATCATCCAGAAACAAGGACATACTAAATCCACTAGCACAACAATATTCATTTCAGCACTATTTACCATAGCAAAGATATGGAACCAACCTAGATGTCCCTCAGTTGATGAATGGAGCAACAAGACGTAGTGTTTGTACACAATGGAATTCTATGCTGCTGTCAGAAAGAACGACATTGCCCCATTTGTTAGGAAATGGAAAGTCTTAGAAAAAATCATACTAAGTGAAGTAAGCCAGACTCAAGGGAACTTAGGCTCAATGGTTTCCTTCATTTGTCATAATCAGTAGAAACCTTGGGCTCTCCTAGCAGAGATTTGCAATAGAGCAAAACCTTGATACATAAGGCCATACAGTATGAAGGTAATTGAAAGGATCTCTAGGATATAGAAACAAAAGCCATACAATGAATGATTGTTGTCCTTAAGTACTATGTTATCTCTCAGTTCTCTTGCTGTCCCTTGGTTATCTCATATTGTTACAGTATCTCACTTTGATATCTGATATATCAGATATATTTGTATTTGGTTATTTGGAATTGGATAGGGAAGCGGGGAAAACAAGATGGGGAGTTGGGGGGAGGGTAATGGGGACCAAGACATGTGAAAGGGTATCAATGTATGTGAATTAATGCACCTTGTATCTGGCAAATATCATGTAACCCTTTTATTAATTACAATAAAAAATATCAAAAAGTAAAGTACTTGAGCATAAAGAGGGGGAATGTCTAAAGTCCTGGGAACAAAACTGTCCCAGCTTTCTTCTAACTCTGGCAACATGAGCCAGAAGGGCAGCCAGTTTTAATATTTCCAGTCAGTTCTGGAAAGCACTCAAGTCAACTGCAACCCTGGACTAAATAGGAGTAGAGTTACAATGTGAGGAAGACTGACATAGGAAGAGGCTAGTGCTTTCCCACCATAAACCTCATCAACCTGTTTCAAGTCCTCACTAGCCTGATAACTAGGGATGGATGGCATTCTGTCCAAACAGACATTTACAAATGCCAATTTTGCCCACTGCTAGCAATTTTATACAATCTAGATGCAAAATTAGTTTTAAAACCATTCATATTAGTGTATATTAACTATGAAACATAATGGATTTCATGGTGACATTTTATACATGCATATATTTTATTATATTCACTCCCATTTGCCCTATCATGTCCTCCATCTATTTTCTCCTTCCAAATACTCCCCCTCCTATTTTCATGTTGTTGTTTTAAATCTAGATTCTGCACATGAAAGAAAACATATGCATTATTTGTCTTTGCGTTATTTGGTTTATTTTGCTTAACATAATGATCTTCAGTCCCATCTACTTTCTTGGAAGACATAATTTCATTCTTTTTTATGGCTGAAAAATACTCAATCATACACATACATACACATTTTCCTTATCCATTCAACCATTAATAAACAAGGAAATGTCTAGTACTTTGCAAAGTGTCTGGAATGTATGTAGTTATTAGAAGAAATTAAATGAGATCTGAAGATGTCAGTTCAAAGCCAGCCCCGGCTAGAAGTGGAGTTGTGGCTCAAGTGGTAGAGCTCTATCCTTAAGGAAGTAGGGGGGAGCTCAGAGACAGTGTCTAGGCCCCAGGAATGACACAATAAATTAAAAAAGTAAGGTATGACTGAGTTGCATGACTGGGAAATTAAGAACAAGATGAGCATAATCTCATAAAGACTTTGGATGACTCTTCAGTTAATTGTGATGATTATGTCCATTTTACAACTGTTTTGGGAGCTTCTTTGGGACTCTGAAAAGATGTAAATTTTTCTGCCTACTAGAAAAGTCCAAGGTCTTCATAAACAGAAATTTTTAAATTTCCCCTCATCACTATGAACTCAAACGGAGTACAGAAGAGTAGGCTGAATTCTACTATCAAGGTCCCTGTAAGGAAGCTATGATACTGAGTTATTTCGGGGGGGGGGGGGTACGATCTGAGAGATTTCTATGAAAGCTTCTCCCTAGAAAGAACAGCTGTACCCTGAGGAAATACCTACATAAAATAACAGTTTTGAGAAGGATGATGATATGAGGGAACAAATAGGTCACTTTAAAATGCTTGTGCTGATGTATTCATGAGAAAAAAATAGGTAAGTCAAGCCAGTTGTTCACTCCTGTTATCCTAACTACTCAGGAGGCTACGATCTGAGGATTGCTGTTTAAAGCCAGCCCAGGACCTAACGTCCGTTAATTCTCTCCAATTAACAACCAGAATACCAGAAGTGAGGCTGTAGCTCAAATGCTAGAGCACTAGCCTTGAGCTGAAGAACTCAGGGACAGCACCTAGGCCCAGAGTTCAAGCCCCAGTAACCATACCTATACCCCAAAATGAATAATAAATAATTTAAGAAGTATATATTAAGCCACTATCAACCACTACATCATCAGTGTTTATCAGAAGTTTAATAATCTACTAGCTGGACACATACTTTTTAAATCTCTCACCAAAAACACAATCACAAAACAGGTTGACTTTCTAAGAAGTAATTCAAATTTCATCAACTTGACTTGATGAGTTAGATATTTAAAAAGTCTCAAAGGCAGCAGCATCAGTTCAAGAAGCAAGGTGATTCCCCTAGAGCCTACAAGTGGTTTGATGAGTCATACTAAACATACATGCTTCTGTTCTTTTTTATTCTTCTCTCACTGATGTAAGTCTTCAGATGAGACTGAGGTAAAAAGATTTTGTTTGCTATGACAGGTAATTCCTACACTGTGTTTCACATTAAAAATGTCTGCAATTAATGTCTACAATTGCCAGGCACCAGTGGCTCATCCTGTAATTCTAGCTACTAGGGAAGTGGATACTAGGAGGATTAAAGTTACAGACCAGTCGGAACAGAAAACTTCACTAGAACCCATAACCAAAAGCTGGGAACAGTGGTGACTGTCTATTAATCTTGCTCAATAGAGGATGAGAATAGGAAATCAAGGTTCCAGAGAAGCTGGAGCAGAAAAGCCAATGAGTTCCATCCAACATGGACGTTGGATTCAATGGTATATGCCTATGATCTCAGCAATGAAAAAAAGCCTACAATAGGTGGACTGGCAACTATGCATGTACCAAGGCAGGAAGCATGACCTTATCACAGAAATGCCCAGCACTTAAAAAGGCTAGAGATATGGCTTGCATTACAGCATGTGCCTAGAAAGCATGAAGACTTGAGTTTATAACTCATCCCAACACCACCCTCCCTATATCTGACTTGCTCATTATCAAAGGTGTACAACAAATGAGGCAAGAAACAATTATTACTTATTCAGTTAGTTCAAAACAAACTAATGATAACTTCCAAATGCTAGAAAAGCTACAATAAAACTGGAACCCTTTTTATATAACAGCAGGAATGTTTTGGCTAATCCATCAGGAAAGACATTAGGCAATATGAATCAAGACTATATTGTACTTAGGCTCTTTGACAAATATTACTAGTAAGGATTTATCCTAAGGAAATAATTGAAGTAGATCATTTAAGCAGGAAAATATTCATTGGGAAATTTCCAGTAATGAGATATTAAGAAGTAGCCTAAAGTGTACACTGAGAAATGTGTAAAAATTTTTAGTATTAAAATAAATTAGTAGGTCCTGGTGACTGCACTGGGCACTGGTGACTCATATCTATAATCGTAGCTACTCAGGAGGCTGAGATTTGAGGATTGTAGTTTGAAGCTAGCTGAGGCAGAAAAATCCATGGATTCTTATCTCCAATTAACTATCAAAAAGCTGGAAGTAGAACTACGGTTCATGTGGTAGAGTGCTAGCCTTAGCACAAAAACTCAGGAACAGTACCCAGGTCCTGAGTTCAAAGTCCCAGGATAGGCACACACACACACACACACAAAAAAGATAAGTAGCAACACAGAGAAATGGTTGACAAAAGGTAAACTGCAAAACCTTATTTCCATCGTGACCATAATCACCTAATATACATATGGATATGCAAAATAACAAGGGAATACACAACAAAATACTTTCCTAAAATTAGCCTGTGTATCTTTTCTAGGGAAAAGATTTCAAGTCAAAACTTGGTTACAGAATCTTGTTGAAAATAAATAGCTTTCTAAGTTACATCTTGTCACCACAAACCTTACAAATCCATTGGCTTAAGTGAAATTGGAAATTGAAGCACATTATAGCCCTGAATTGGTGAAGTAGATTGCACATTATCATATTAGAGGTTCTGAGAAGACCTACTATAAACTGGCTGTAATTTGCTGGGCTCAGCATTTACTACATGGTACTTGATCATAAGCCTCTCTTTGGAAAGACTTATAAACATTTTTCTTACCATGTGTGGGGAATGGGGAATGCTGCTTAGGTTGATGATGCTTCAAGGCACAACAGAGGAAAGGCATCTTAATTACAAGGAAGGTATTTTGAGACTCTACAATCTCCAATTGGGAGTCATTAATGAGATTGAACTTTATCCCAGAGATGTATATATGAAGACTGCGGAATTCTGTGAGACTTTTAAAGATGAAGTAATACCTATACTCTTGAAACTCTTCCAAGAAATAGAAGCAGAAGGAGAAATATCAAACTCATTTTATGAAGCTAATATCACACTCATCCCCAAATCAGGGAAAGACCCAACAAAAAAAGAGAACTACAGACCGATCTCTCTAATGAACACAGACGCAAAACTCCTCAATAAAATACTAGCCAACAGAATCCAGAAACAAATTGGAAAAATTATACACTACAGTATAAGAGCGAGGACTCAATATTTGCATATCCAATGCATGCTATGGACATGGTATTGGAAATACAAACACAACTACATAGACATAGAAATCTATGACTCCATAGACATGTTTTATTACATAGATTAATGTGTTTATGACATACAGACCCTCAGTCAAATATTAATTATGTTCTAAAATCTAAGTGCCAGAGATTCCTTTCTTGGATACTTGTCTGTTAAATACGTCATTTGAAATATGATGTAAAAATCAATGTTAATAAATTCTTTAATAAAAAAACTTGAGAACTATGCATCTACTTAAATGCTACTGAGTTCGGGGGGGGGAGGGGGAAGCCACAAAATAAACTCTTTAGGATACAAGCTTGGGAAATTTTCTCGTTCTTAAAATAGGGGCTCTGAGTTACTTAAGAGGCAGAGATTAGGAGGGTCATGGCTCCACCCTGGGCAAAAAGACCCTATGTCATCCAATAGCTGTACACAGTGGTCTGCACCTCTTATCCCAATGGGAGTCTAAAAGCCAGAGGTTTGTGGTTCCAGATCAGCTCAGGAAAAAAAAAAAGTTTAGGAACCCCCATCTCAATGAGAAAAGCTGGACATGATAACACTTGTCATCTCCACTGCAGTCAGAAACATATAATAAGATGGGCATGAAGGCTGGCTACGGGGAAAAGAGAATTAATCTCAAAAATTGCCAGAACAGGGGTCCAGGAGTTCGGCCTAGTGGTAGAGTGCTTGCCTAGCATGCAGAAAGACCCAGGTTCAATTCCTTGGTACCACATATATAGAAAAAAGCCAGAAATGGTGCTGAAGCTCAAGTGGTAGAGCTCTAGCCTTGAGAAAAAGAACCCAAGGACAGTGCTTAGGCCCTGAGTCCAAGCCCAGGACTGGCAAAAAAAAATTGCCAGGACAAATTGGGTTGGAGGTATAGCTCAAACAGGACCTGGTTAGCAAATGACAAACTCTAAGGGTTTAAGTCTCAGTATTGTCCCCATTCCATGGGATCCTGATCAAATCAAGAATATTAGCAATTCCTATAAAAGAATGACATCTTTTCTATTATTATGAAGTTGCCCCCCAAGAAAACAGATTCTCTTTTACTTACAAAACACCATTTAAACATATACCTTCTAGTCACTGTAAAGAAATAACAGATGATTAAAGTTGTTTTGTTTTTGTTTTGTTTTGTGTTTTAGCATGAAACTGTTACTTACCTCTGGTCGAAGTATAGACTTTATGCAGGCTGGACAAGCAGGCCCATTTCGGGAGAACTGAAGGGGAAGGTGTCGAGTTCGGTTGCGACATGCTGGCTCTTCACAAATCAACCAGCCCTGGAGAGACAAGAAAGAAAAAGCCCTCAGCCTTACCATCACCATTGGCAACTAAAAATAGCAATTCCCTCTGTGAACTCCTTAGAGCTCAGATTATCTTTTCACTAAACTTAAAAGTTTGGAAACCCATGAAATTTAAGAGGGTTGGTAGAGGGAGAGGAGGCAGGCAGACTAACAGATCCTTTTTAAAAAGACATATCCTGGGCCAGGAGTTTGGCCTAGTGGTTAAAGTGCTTGCCTAGCATGCATGAAGACCCGGGTTCGATTCCTCGGTACCACATACATAGAAAAAAGCCGGAAGTGGTGCTGAGGCTCAAGTGGTAGAGCTCTAGCCTTGAGAAAATTCAAGGACATTGCTCAGGCCCTGAGCTCGAGCCCAGGACAGGCAAAATAAATAAATAAAATAAAATAAAATAAAAAGATATATCCTACATAACACACAAACATCAACGTGTCCAAATAAAAACTTCCATTACACCTCAAAATGGAACCACTGGGTTTTAATTCATTAGTAGAGATCACAACATTAACATAATGCAGAGAAACGAGGATTGTGCTTCAAAGCCAGACGGGGCAGAAAAGTCCCTGTGAAGCTCTTATCTACAACTACCCAAAGACGGAAATGGAGCTTTGGCTTGAAGTGGTAGATCACTAGGCTTGAGCAAAAGAGTTCACGGACAGCACCCAAGCCAAGAGTTCAAGCCCCACGACCACTACCAATAACAAAAAAGTAATGCAGAGAAATGAATGACCTTCTCAATTGCCAAGTAACTTAATTCTTATGCTGGTTTCTTCTCTGAAAAATGGGTATGATGACAGTATTTAACTTGTGAGATGGATGTAATATAATTTAATATACTTCAAAGACTATTGTCAACATAAAACACTTTAAAATGCAAAAAAATATTTTGTTTAAAATTAGAACACAGGGGGGCCGGGAGTTTGGCCTGGCGGTAGAGTGCTTGCCTAGCATACACAGAGACCCAGGTTCAATTCCTAGGTACCACATACATAGAAAAAAAAGCCAGAAGTGGTGCTGAGGCTCAAGTGGTAGAGCTCTAGCCTTCAGAAAGTCCAAGGACAGTGCTCAGACCCTAAGCTCAAACCCAGGACTGGCCAAAAAAAAAGTAGAACACAGTCTACATGTGTTCTCTGGAGGACAATTTCAAGTGGTCACTACTTTACAGCAACGTCAAATAAGCACTGCCTACCTCTCTGCCCTTTAAAACGTTTTTCACACTTCTACAGCTATTCTCTTTTTGTTCTTTTAAGTTGTCTCATAGCCAGACAAAACAATGTTTTCATGAATCAACAGTGTGTCTCTTGTAAAATCTAACTGTTAAACAAAGAAGATAAGTAATCACAAATGAAGTTCAGTAAAGCTTGGGTATTCAAACTAAGACACCAGTTCTGGGGACTGTGGCGCTGCGTGTATTACTATGGAAGTATAGTGATCACTAAGTGAGATGCTGGTGTACAAAGATGGGGGTCTCGTGGCATCCCTATCTGCAGGACCACAAGAGTCTGACTTTCTCAAAGCCTTGGAACATTTTGAGAGATGATAATTTTGAAATGTAAATAATAAGCAGGCAGATATTTGGTAGGAGGAAAGGGGAAGAAAGAGCTTAAGAAGCCACAACAACATCTGCCTAAGAATGGAGATCAGAAAGAACTATGATATGATAAGGGAAAGAAAGGGCTCAATAACTGGTACAATCTCCATCCCTGGTTCCAGGCTCTGTAGCCAGGCCTTTTCTCTTTGTAAGAGGGGTATATTGCTACTTAAGTTAGGTATGTTAGCCTGCCACATAGTACTATTTCCGTGTCATGGCGGCCCAAAACTGAGTCTCCAACGCCATCCAGCCCACTGCTGTGATGGTTTACCTTATTCCCCAGAATACATTCTTCCTGGAAGTTGCTACAACCAAATTCAAGAGAAAGCATCATGAATCAGTTCTTCCAGCTCTGTAAGACTTGTACATAAAGCAAAAGCACACTGTAGAACTTTCCGATTTAAAAGTGGTATCTTTAACCTTCACAGGATTTTCTAGTCCTATCTAGATTTAATAGGATAAACTTTTATTTTCAGGATGAGAATATCAGTGAGCCCTTTTGAAACTTGTAATACAGTTAATTTTAAAGACATCTGTAATTTTAAAGAAGCAACCAGACAGGTAAAACTTATGTTATTTATTATGTATTAATTTGAGATGACTTCTCACAACGTAGCCCAGACTATCTTCAAAGTTGAGACCTCCTGCACCCAACTTCCAAGAGCTGAGACTACAGGTGTGAAGTACAGGCTTGGTCCACTCATTGAACTAAATTTTTGTTCTTTGTGGGTCATGGGGTTTGAACTTGGCCTGAGGCCTTGGCGCTCTACTTGAGCTCTTCAGCGCAAGGCAGCTGCCCTACCTCTGGGCCTGGGTATTGTCCCTGAGCTCTTCAGCTCAAAGCTACCACCCTACCCCTGAGCCAAGCTCCACTTCCCCCACTTCCTGTTTTCTAGAGGTTAATTGGAGATAAGAGTCTCAGATCCTTTTGTGCCTGGGCTGGCTTTGAACCTTGATCTTCAGATCTCAGCTTCTGGAGTAGCTAGGATTATAGGCCTGAGCCACCACGCCCAGCTTGAAGTTAAATTATTTTTTAATTGAAAATACAATGTTCAGAGGCCAGGAGTTTGGCCTAGTAGTAGAGTGCACGCACAAAGACTCGGGTTTGATTCCTTGGTACCACATGCATAGAAAAAAGCTGGAAGTGGTGCTGAGGCTCAAGTGGTAGAGCTCTAGCCTTGAAAAAGTCCAAGGACTCCTGTGCTCAAGCCCAGGACTTACAAAAAAGAAAGAAAGAAAGAAAGAAAGAGGGCGGGGAAGAGTGGAAGTGGTGCTGTGGTTCAAGTGGTATAGCACTAGCCTTGAGAAAGCCCAAGGACAGTGCTCAGGCCCTTAGTTCAAGTCCCAGGACTGGCATGCATGCATGCATGCATGTATGTATGTGTATGTGTGTGTGTGTATGTATGCGTGTGTATGTATGTATGTATGTATGTATGTATGTATGTATGTATGTATGTATGTATGTGTATATGAAATCTCATTTAAGTTATTTTTAAAACTCAAATCCACCAATGCATCATATCATAACTTCATGACTCACCAGGGGAGGTAACAACCAGGGAGATGCTAAGTTGTCATTTCACCTGTTTTTAAAAGCAAACATCCAACTCTATCTCTGCCAGAGTTACTAATTGTCCTTGCAAGTCATATAGAAAACAGATAATATAATTTGTCTAGACGTCCTACCCATTATAATTAATATTAAAAGGTCTTCTTTTTTCCTTTGTCACCTTTCTATTCAGTGCTTATTTGGGTTTGTTTGTACTTACTATCTGTTAATCTCCCTTTACAAATGACAATAATAACTAATGCTATTATGCATGAAAATTAAACATGCTGATAACTCTGTGAAGAGAACTGGGGCTGAAAAAAACGTATTAGAAGCCTGTAACTATGCCTCCTATTTTATTAAGCTTTTGGTCATGATATATTTTAAATAAACCTCTTCTATGGGGGAAAAAATGGTCCTAACGCTATTCAATATATGCTTTTCTTCTGTCTAGTACACAGTTAATTCCTTTCTCACCTCAATAATAAATGTTAACCAACTATGCTAAATCTAATTTCCAATAAATGTTTGTTTGCCAGGTCTGAAAAGTATTCCATGATGGGAAAAAAAAATTCTTAGATTACAAGATCTTTTTTTTTTTTTTTTTTTTTGCCAGTGCTCAGGGCCTGAGCATTGTCCTTGGACTTTCTCAAGGCTAGAGCTCTACCACTTGAGCCTCAGCACCACTTCCGGCTTTTTTCTATGTATGTGGTACGAGGAATCGAACCCAGGTCTTCATGCATGCTAGGCAAGCACTTTAACCACTACGCCAAACTCCCGGCCCAGATTACAAGATCTTATAGTGAATTTTGCCCCTTGAAGGTGTAATAGGAATTAGAAAAATGAAAATACTAACATATAAGTATACTTTGAATTATTACTTAACAATGATGAAACTAAATTTATTTTTCAGTTCTCCTTTTGGAAAAATGTGAGCAGTCCAAGGGTGTATTGACAAGTCAATGGTAGAAGAAATTAAAAGAGTAACTTCCTTAAAAGCCTAACCTATATAAAAAGGGTATGGATTTTACAAAAACCATTTAGACCAACTATAAAGATGTCTACAGAGCAAATATTTTATTATGTAATACTACAAGTAAATTGCTATAACCAAATAAGTATAAGGCCATGGCATTTTCAGTTACCTGGGTTAGCCAAAGATGGTTCAAAAGAGGTGAAAGCAGCTTGTCCAATAGCAGAACAAACATTTATCCAAACATGCAAAGCTCCATCACCTGTTGCTTTAATCTCAGCATCACTAATTCCTTAAAATCATTGTGTATGAAGCTGTGTCAAATACTGATTGGTTTTGATTGCTAAATTATATTTCTGTGGCCTCAACTAAAATGGTTTCAGTCTGTACATGCTAAAAAGAGATCGATTTCCACTGGTAACTGAAGCGTGCCTGGTAGCTACACCTTAAACACAAACTGTTATTCATTTGTGTATATTTGTATTTTTAGAAAGAGGCACACATGCAGACATCAACCAGATCTGGAAATGTGGTGCACAGGGTGACCTCAAAGCATTTTTAAAATAAGTATTGAATAAATAAAAAAAGAAAGCTAGGCACGGTGGCTCACACCTGTAATCCTACCTACTCAGGAGACTAAGATCTGAGAATCCTGGTTCATATCCAGCCTGGGCACAAAAGGACCTGAGACTCTTATCTCCAATTAACCACCAGAAAACCAGAAGTGGCGCTGTGGCTCAAGGGGTAGGGCAGTAGCCTTGAGCTAAAGAGCTCAGGGACAACACCCAGACTCAGAGTTCAAGTCCCACAACTGACAAAAAAAAAAGTGAAGACATCGAGTACATAAAAAACAAAAAAACCAGCATGGTATCCTTAATATGTGGCTATTAGATCCAAACAGTACAAGAGCGAGGACTCAATATTTGCATACCCAATGCTATAGACATGGTATTGGAAATATAAACACAACTACATAGACATGAAAACCTATGACTCTATAATGTTTTATTTCATAAATTAATATGTATCTATGATATACAAACCCTTAGCCTAATTTTGATTATGTTCTAAAAACTAAGACATTCCCTTCTTGAACACTTGTTTGTTAAACATGTCATTTGAAATATGATGTAAAAATCAATGTTAATAAATAATTTAATAAAAAAACAAATGAGTGTGAGTGCTTGCTTAACATGTACAAAGCCCTGGGTTCTATTCCTCGGTACCACATATACAGAAAAGGCCAATAATGGTGCTGTGACTCAAGGGGTAGAGCATTAGCCTTCAGAAAGCCCAAGGAGAGCACCAGGCAGGAACGGAAAATCACAGTAACCTCTCTTTGTGCCAGTACTACAGCTTGAACTGAAGATCCTGCCCTCTTGCTTGGCTTTTTTCACTCATAGCTTGTGGACCCATGCCTGAAGTTTCAGCTTTTTGCTGGTTAATCAGAGATGACAGTTTCTCAGATTTGTCTGCATGGGCTGACTTAAAACTATGATCCTCAGATCTTAGCTTCCTGAGTCTCGAGTATTACAAATGTAAGCCATGAGTGCTCAACTCAGTAGTCTCTTATATTTACTTCTTTTTGGTCAAATTACGTGCACCTTCTCCAATTTATCATCAGTTTGGCCCACTGGTCTTTCACCTACAGCCCCATTAAAACCATTTTTTAAAGATAAAATTATACTCAATAGATGGTGATTAAGGGGTGGTCAACTTTCCTTTAAGATTCACAGAGAATTTCAAGGGGTGACACACTTTGACTGTGACATATGATCTGGTCTAAGTCATACTCTGTCTCCAAGAGAGCAAAACAGAGTGGCAGGGTGAGGTCTGCCAGCATGAGTGTACATTCAGAATTCGTCAAATCATTATTAGTTCTTTTTGTTGATGCCCATTACCCACCTTTCTCCCTAAACTATATTACTCAGAGAACATCAGACTCTCTTTTCACCCCAAAATATTTATAAATGTTCTGGGGTTCCCTTGTAGGAACATTTTTTTCTGTCACAGAATTATCCCAAATATAAAAAAAAAAAATGGGTCTTCTTATAGATAGTGCACAGTATGGGCCCACAGCTGCTTTTGAAGAATGACATGTTGTGATTTGGGATTTCCAGAAATATCAAAAAACAAATTGCTTTCTGACCCACATTTGCACCCAAAACTGGGAGAGAATTTTCCTGTGATATCCAGGGGAAGTTTTAACAGGAACATAATTTTGCTTTTAAAGTTAAATCTTCTACACTGCAACATGCTGGTATGTCAAAGAGTGATTATTAAGTTTCAAAAAGGTGCCAGACTAGGAGATGCAAAAGTAAATCCGAAAAAATAAATATATAAACAAACTATTCACTAGAGTTAATACAAAAATATTTTAAACAAAATTATCAAAACAGAAGTGGAAAGTGCCTTGTCAGTCAATGTAAGAATTTTAAATATTACTAAAATTGATTTTTTAAAAGTTAGACATCTCTTTAAATGAACTGTCATATGTCATTTCATCCAAGTTATTTGAAACTTATTGATCTTATCATTTGTGCAAGGACCAGACTCTGCCATCAGGTTGCTGAAAGGATAATGGAGCACTCCCAAACTGTTATGATAGGTTAGATGCAAACAGCGGCCCTCCTTTAAACACACAGAACAGCACTACAAGTGGAGAAATTCCAACCTCAGCAATTGTATATTATATGATAAATTAGCAACTTGGTCTGCTTTGCCACACATCAAATCCAATACCATAGTCTATTTTAATTTGCAATCAGAACTTGAGCACCAGATGTACCTGAGCCCCACGCAAGCCATCTTCAGCTACACTGTGAGCACAGAAAGCCAACAATTACCAGCAATTGTATTTTACCACCATGGGACAATACTAGAACAGTTAAAATTGTCTCCATGCAAGCAACTGGGGAAAATATACTTAAAATGAATTTATATGGAAAATTACATTTGGGGGGTAAAAAGTTCAATGGAGGACATATATCTTTCTGTATGGGCAATTTAAAAACCTCTCTTCGTATATTCAAGCCTATTCTATAAAATACTCTCCTTATTCATTCAATTCAAAAGCAAGCTACATTCTTAGGCTATAACAGGTCACAACTAAGTACACAGTACCTTGCTTCAGGAATAATTTTGCTTTGTCTGTCAACTGTCAACAAAGCACAAAGAGCTCATGCAACACAGCCATGTACTGTGGATGTTACAGATCTAACAAAATACAAATAATAAGAATACAAAATTTTATGGCCACCCTGCTTTCACTTTATATAAGAAACTGAAAGCATTTTCCTCTCCACATTCCATTCATCTCTATTGTATTACAAATCCTTTCATAAGACTCTTCCCCCCTTCAGCCCCCATGTGAAGCTACAAGTGACTTGGGGATGTAATACTCCAACTGCGACAAATGTCCGACTTTCCAACATGAATAATTCTAAATGGATGTGTCAGTTAAGGCACGCCATCATTTCAACAAGAAAATGTAGGAAAGAGTCAAATGGAATGAGATGGTAAAATGGCTACTCTGGTGCTTATATTAATATTTTAGTGATGAAACCTCTACAGAAAAAAAAGTTCATTACTGCTATCATTGCTCCTGGCTCTCAACTCTTCACTCTTAAAAAATTATATCATAAAACTATACTCCTGATAATAAACTTCAAAAGTAAGCTCAAGGATCAGTTTCATCAATTTTTCACAGAAAAAAAATTCAAGGAACTACTGTAAAATGTCAGGACTGGTTAAATTAGGGATCCTTTTGTTATTTTTGTATTGCTAATTTTTCTTTTCTTTAACTGGGACTAAGGAAAGCAAAGGACTTCTGTAACAAGTGTCTGTTGTTTTTAAAATCAGAAAACTTATTAATGGAGGAAGAGACCATCTTACCAAGAATTTTCATCACTAACATATTTGAAAAATATTCTGTGCTATACATGTTTGGTTGAAGTCAAGATGAGTTTTCAATGAATATACCTATGGGGGGAAAAGGTCAAATAAAACAATTATTCTTGGGGCCAGGAGTTTGGCCTAGTGGTCGAGTGCTTGCATAGCATGCACAAAGGCCCGGATTCGATTCCCTGGTACTACATGCATAGAAAAAAGCGAGGAGTGGTGCTGAGGCTCAAGTGGTCGAGCTCTAGCCTTGAGAAAGTCCAAGGACAGTGCTCAGGCCCTGAGCTCAAACCTAGAACTGGCCTAAAAAAAGTTCTTAAAAAAATTTCCTGCTAATGCTAAAATTTCAAAAATAGGTCAATTTAATCACATAAACAGTTGTGAAACAAGAAGTGGCAGGGCATGTATTAGAATCATTTATGAAATTATGCCACTTACTAAAACACAAACTCTTTTCTGGAATATATTCTGAATATCTTTGTTTATGATGGTGGGTCTGTGAAGGTAATAAGTCAGTTCTTAAAAGAGGTGTCTTGTTCCTCATTTCCCCCTCCCCCACCCCACAAGCCTTCATTCAACACCCACACAGATCAGCTTAGACGTCCTAGGGTAAGAATCAAGTTTAAAAGAAAAAAAAATTGAGGATAGAATGCCTATTTCCTTACCAGAAGTCCTTTTCTTTCCTCTGGCCCAGCTAAAAGTAATTTTTATTTTATTTTATTTTGTTAATTGGCAGACTAGTATTTGTTGGTATGAATTAATGTGATATGTCTTTGGGTACCAAACAACAAATGCAAGAGTTGAATTATCTATTCACTTGCCTCAAAGGGCATCTTAAAATCAGAATGGGGTTCAAACCATCACTAGGCAATGTTTGTTCATTTAACTTTAATTATTTTCTCCTTGAGAATGGTGCTAATGAAACTGAATATCTTTCATGGTTTCGAAGGGCCGTTTGAATAGTCTGTAAACAGAACCAAGGGTAGACAAGAGACCTGGCTGGGCCAAGGGGTTGCTAGGTGATGCAGAATGTAAACCCACAAACTTGTTAAGGTTTGCTTTGCTTTCATGCCACTTTCACACACTCTCAAAAGTTCTGAGAATTGATTTTTCAGGTGGTCATTACAAGAAAGAAATTCATTGCCCCCCAGATGCTCTGCTAGATTCAGAAGAGATGAAATCCATCTGACCTTTGGCTGTAACATGGGAAATTTTAGGTACTACATAAACATAGGATTATATATTTTCTAGATGTCCCCAATTTAAGAAACAAACGCAAGGTGGATATTAGTATTTCAAAAAGACTTACAATCGTCTCTTAGGTAACTTGAAATGAAATTAAGATTAATCTCTAGAAAAATAATGGGATCCCAGCTTGGCTAATTTGGGGCACACCAATTCCAACCTGGAAGCAAATGGCTCAGCACAGATCAGAGCTCAACACTGTGACAATCCTTAAGAGTTTTGCCACTCTTCTCTTCTGGCCTGCACCAAGTCTGACTGCCTGTGAGGCTTCTCTCTTTTGCTCCCTCCCCCAGCCTCCTTTTTAAGTAGCTGATCAGAGATTGTCCAGTAAGAGCACTTTATTAGATCATCAGCCAGAGGGGTTCACAAGTACTGAGAGCAATGGGCTCAAATGCGGCACATCAGTTTTAATAGACCAGGGGCTACTAGTAAACTGCAGATACTGCTGAGAACTTTCCATGTACTGAACTCTTGAAAAAGCACCGTCTCTCCAGCTTAAATGCAGCTGCCTCTTTCAATGCCGCAAATGGGTAAATTTGACAAAAAAGCCACCATTAAGACTACATGAAAGGCTCAAGACAACATCCTTTCAATGCTTTGTACTTCAGTAATCAGATGTACTTACTCACCCCCTCCCCCAAACCCGATCAAGAACTATTTCTGAATGGTAGGAAATAATTCCACTTTGTACATCTTTTAGTTAATCAAGACTTTCTATTCAGCAATTTGACCTTTTGTTCAAAACAGGATTATCAGTTTTTTCGCCAGTTACCAAGGGCGACTCGCATGGTGAACATAATTGCAATAATTTGCAAAACACCATGGCAACCCACATTACAACTAGGTAAATACTGGGCTTTTGTGCTACATTGTTATTTTCAGAGATGCTGAAGTCAAAGAACGAATGACAAATGAACACAAAATTTATATTTGCTTTGTCTCAAAAGAGAAGAAAATTGATAACAAGAATTGGGGGGAAACCGACTACAGCTGTAATTTCTAACTTGATTAATTAGGATGGTAACAGTCCTTAACAGTATATTCAACAAACAGCCCTGACTTCGTCTCTCCACCCGCCTCTCTCTATACCACTACCACTATCCCTCCCCACCCCAGATAAATTTTTTCAGCTTGGAGAACAAACATCCCCCATTTGCTCTTTTCTTCAACTTAATGGAATCCTTAATTGCAGAATATTGTTCTCTTGCTCTTCACGGCAATGAAAATGAGAGAAAGGAGGAGAGTGCCAGGGCAGACAGGGAGCTACAGTCATTTATTTTCTGCCTCTTTTGGACACCCCAGGCCCAATGATGAGACGGCATTTCCCTGCTATCAGCAAGCTGTTGTTTCCTAGCAGACAATAAAGTAAAAACTATGTAGCTTTTGCAAAAAAAAAAAAAAAAAAAGCCACTTCTGTCCTCTTGGCAACACAAGGTATGTCTATTCGCCGAGACTAAGTTTCAAAATTTAAATGCCAGAACATGAATGAGAAAATGATGAGAATAATAAAAACATATATTTTTCTTGTAAACAAATGATTAACTGTGGTACTGACCAAAAAGCTGTGGAAATGCATGTTTGTGATCTGGGGGAGCTGTTCATCACCCAATGTGCTGGGAACCACTTGGTACTGAGCGAGATCCCAATTAATAAAACAATCAAAAATATATAAACTGACCCCTGAGAAATTAATGCAAAAATCCAAATCATGTTTTCAGTCAATAAGCAGACTTACAAATAGCATGATAATCTTTTCAGTAAAAAATATGACTGCAAAAGTTACACTAGAATTTTTTAACTCAGATATGCAGGGTTGGTTCTATATTTGACAGTAAAGAAATAGTTACTTCTGAAAGGCATAAATTCTGCTAGAATGCCCAGCTTTTTGGAAATGATGAAAAGCGACTTTCACATGCAAAATGTAGTATCCGGGGGATGAGAAAAAGAAAAAAAAATACGCAGAGAAAGGATTTGTACAAGTTGGACTGCCGAGATCTCCAGAGATAAGCAGCTGCTGCAGACGCATTCTGAAAACAGCCCAGCCTGCTTTGCTTCATCTGCCTCCTATCGAGGAAGAATCAAATGAGTCTCTGAAATAATCTGCATATTTCCTCTAACTTTTGAAAAATCAAATGTACCTGATAGTCCATCCCCATTTTTTTTCAGGACTGAGAATTCCCACACACATCTCTGAGATTCAGCTTAAAGAAATCACAATGTAACAATTCTTCAGGAATTGCCTCTGAAATTATGGATACTGTGATTTCGCATGAGGAGTAGAAATCAAAAGGATTTGACACATTAACTCCTTCACAGTCAGTGACAACCTGTTCACACTTTGAAAGAAACAATTTTTTCTGGCTTCGTTCATACTAAATTTACTGAACCTCTATCAAGTGCATTCTTATCAAAATTCTAAATGTTCAGAGGAAATGCAACCTTTAATGGCATATAGTAAAGGGACGAACAAGGCCTCATTACTTTTTTGTCAAATAGATTTGATATCAGATCAGAAAGTGGGCCTAAAACCCCATGACACTTGAAATCCTTATATATAAATAAAGCATTTTATAATCTATCCAGAATTTCTTCACTTACAGCACTTTACCGACTATATCTGTTCCCCTTTCCAACCTTTATTGGCTTCTTTTCTTGAGGGGTTTTTACTTCTTTTTTTCCAGTGCTGGTCCTAGGTTTGGACTCATGGCTTGGCCACTGTGCCTGAACTTTCTTTATTGCTCTATCACTCGAGCCACATTTCCACTTCCAGCTCCCCCCACCACGTGGTTAATTGGAGATACAAGTCTTGCTAACATTTCTGCCTAGCATACCTTTGAACTGCAATTCTCAGATCTCAGCCTCTTAAGTAGCTACGATTACAGACATGAGCCACCAGTGACCAGCTCTTTTTTTTTTTTTGCCAATTCTTAACTTGTTTGTTTAGTGAGGCTTACCTACAACTAATTGCAACATCTAACCTTCTGTAGTATTAATAAATGACTCAAATTTCCTAAATCAGGAATGGCAAACACTAGCACGTATATTACATTGTCTTCAACTTCTTCCTCAGGCTTCTAAAGGATGGAAGCTGGCATTCTATATGAAGCTCATCTACTATCTCTTTCCCAAACCCTTTTATTATTGACTTCTCAACTGCACATTGAGATCACCAAAGGAACATCAATAGATAGAACAGAAAGCTGATCACCACCGTTCATGGGTAGAGCCTGAGAATTGGTTGATACCGCTGCTGCTGATTTGAGGACCTCAAGAACCACCAGTGGGACACTGAATGGGCACTAGGGTTTTAAAAAGTTCCTCACTGGAGTCTAATGTGGACAAAGTTCAGATTCACTGCTCTATATTATTCCCAATCTCTCTACTAGCTATCAACTTAACATTGAATAGTATAATAATTATTCTTACATTCTCTTTCAAGTCTTCTTCTAGGTTTACTTTTTCTGAATATTGTGTATGTGATTTACTCTTAAAAGTCTCCCAAGTTCTCCACATAGCGTTACAATAATCAAAGCCTCAAATGTGACTGGACTTTACTACCGGAAGCTATTTGTTCCCAAATGGTTTATGTCATACATGTAGCTTAATAACATTTCTTTAAGCAAACCAAAGAACCTTGGTTGTGAGGGCTGAACTTTTAGACCAGTGTTCTTTACATCCCTCACTAATGCTGCTCAAGAGAGATGTCTATGGTTCTTGGGCACTTACAATGTGGCTTGTCCAAATTGAGATGTATTGCAAGTGTGAAATAAGCAGCTAATTTCAGACTTAGTTTAAAACAGAACATTGTCTATTAATATTTTTACCTATTATAGATTAAAATGTTGGAATATATTAGGTAAAGACTACTTTGTTGGTTTACAGTATATAGCTCTTTTTAAAATTCAGATGAAAGTCTATTATATACACTGTTCTAAATCCTACTTTTTCTCTTAAAAGTAGAAGAGATTACAAACTGAATACATACAGATTTCCAAAATTCCTTTTAACGGCCAGAAAAATTCTATTATATGACTATAATAACTTAATGAGTCTTCTTCTGATCAACAATTAGGTTTCCAGATTCTTACTATCACTAATGTTGCAAGGGCTATCCTTGTAAATAGTACCTTTGATAATATATGTAAATCATGTAGTAACCAATATAAACTCCTGAAATTGAGAGAAAGCTTGAATATGGTCACCTATGTTATAAGCCATTTCTAATTCTTTCTCTGAGAACTGCCTGTTATTGTCCTTTATTCATTTTTCTACTAGGTTGTTGATCTTTTTCCTTCTTTAATTGTGGGTAGGGAAATTAGCCATGTGTTGCCAACATTTTCCCCAGTTCATTTCTTTTTTTGACTTTATGACATGTATGTGTATGAACTTGCGATGAAAAAAAAATATTTACATATTTGTCTTTTCAGATTCTGAAATTGTTTTGTTCCAAAGTATGTGTGTGGAACACAAAGGATTTTTTTTGGGGGGGGGAGGATGGTTCTACTTTGTGTGACACTATAATGGCTGATACATGTTATCCTCTACATTTGTACAAAGTTATAAAAACAGAATCCTAAGGTAAGTTATGGACTCTTGAGTGTTAATGATGTATCAATGTAGCTTGTCAACTGTAACAAATGTGCTGTGCTTGTGGGGCAGGCTTTGCAAGTTGGAGGCAGGGAGTCCAGGGATAATCTCTGCTGTAAATCTGAAGCACTTCTTTAAAGTGTATTTTTAAAAAATAAACACCTCCCCACTTCAAAACTAGTATCTGTTATTATTTTTTTTCTAGATAAGCATTTGAATTTGGGATTTATTGCAATTTAAGGAGCAAGAAAGAAGTTCTACTTCATTTTTACTGACGTAAACCCTCTCTTCATACAATGTTAGATGTGATTTTGGATTAATTTCTGTACTTTTGTATATTAGCTTCATAAAAATCACCAAATACATTTGGACTAACATGTCAACTATCCTAAACTATCCTAAAACAACATGTCCTAAAACTTGTAAAAACCTAGTAGGAATCACTGATTGTTTTTTTTGTTGTTGTTCTGTTTTGTTTTTGGTGACAATTTTCCTAAGATTTTTTTAATTGAAGATGCTCTATGTAAATAAATACAGAAGACTGAAAATCCTAAAGCATTGACCAATCTTAACTATCCAAGAAAATACAGTTTCCAATAGTATTTTAAAGCTACATAATGTTTTCCAGCACTTTTCTTAAGTTTAAACGTAGGCATTTAATTCTTTTATTTGTGACTGTAAATGGGATTTAGGTCATTCATTGTATTTTCCAACTCCTTATTATTTCTATAACCCAATGCTAGGCATTAAGTTTTTTTTTGAGACAGGGTCTCAACATGATAACTCAGGCTGCCTTAAACTTTCAAACATCCTGCCTCTCTGCCTAATGAGTGCTGGGATTACAGGTGAGCTCCATGACACCGGATATTAATATTAACACCTATAACTAGTAACCTTAGGACACTTTTAAGGTTTGTAAATGTTTTTGACTAATTTCATTGGGCTTCCCAAGATTACAACCACTGTTGTTTACAATAATACCGTTATTTTTTCCCAGCTTCTATGTATTTCTTTTTCTTATCTAATTACAATGGCTAACATGTTCACAATTTTGCACTAATCACCATTTCTACTGGGCTGATGATAGATTTCCTATGAACCTTCAATTGTGGACTGAAAAGAATTAAAGTAGGGCCAGGAGTTTGGCCTAGTGGTAGAGTGCCTGTCTAGCATGCACAAAGACCTGGGTTCAATTCGTTGGTACCACATACATAGAAAAAAACCAGAGGTGGTGCTGAGGCTCGAGTGGTAGAGCTCTAGCCTTGAGAAAGTCCAAGGACAGTGCTCAGGCCTTGAGCGCAAGCCCAGGACTGGCAAATAAATAAAAAAAAAAGAATTAAAGTCACCCAGAAATCTCAAGGATGAAAGGTAATTTTAGTTACATTATCACAAAATCTGTAGCGAGAACTTTGTCTAAGAGTGACTAAAATGTACTTTGGTACTGAATTTAGTTTAAGGATATTAAATGACTGACTACTAAAATAGCTCCTTTCTAATTTGGGGAATAAATTCTCTTAAAAACTCCCTTCTCAGAGGGCTAGGAGTTTGCCTAGTGGTAGAGTGCTTGCCTTGCATGCACGAAGACCTGGGTTTGATTCCTTGGTACCACATACATAGAAAAAAGCCGAAAGTGGTGTTGAGGCTCAAGTGGTAGAGCTCTAGCCCTGAGAAAGTCCAAGGACAGTGCTCAAACCCTGAGCTGAAGCCCGGATTGGCAAAAACAAACAAACAAACATTGTGCAGCTAGGGGGAAAAAAAGATTGTTGAAGATAATTATTTAAAAAAAACAAAACAAAAAACCTTCTCGGGGCCAAGAGTGTGGCCTGGTGGTAAACTGCTTGCCTAACATGCTCGAAGCTCTGGGATTGATTCCTGGGCACCACATACATAGAAAAAGCTGGAAGTGGTGCTGTGGCTCAAGTGGTAGAACTCTAGCCTTGAGAAAACTCAAGGATAGTGCTCAGGCCCTGAGTTCAAGGCCCAGGACTGGCAAAACAACAGCAACAACTCCCTTCTCTACCATAGGTCTTATTTAAGTTAAATTTTATTATTTAAGGCTGATCCCTGTGGTATTCAGTCAGTCTCTATTTTCATAATGAAGGACGCTGAAATACAAGAATTCTCTAATCTCACAATACAATTTTGTCATTTCTTTTCTGAGACAGAGTCTCACTATGTAACACAGGCTGACCTGGAACTATTGATCTTCCTACCTCGGCCTTCCGGATACTGGGATTATAAGCATGTACCACCATACCCAATACAACATAGAGTATGAAGTTCTCTAGGAAACAAAACCACAGAATGTATTCCTAACTGAAGTTACAAAAATATACAATGTTCTGATTATTGAAAGTATTTCCTCAACTATATCTCCTCACTTCACCATTATTGTTGGAATGTCTTATTACTATTCTCATTTAACTGTTCTTGGCAGAGTAGTACACAGCAGTGAGTGTCTAAAGCAGTGTTTCTTAATATGTAACTCATGAATCAGCAGCATCAGTACCATCTATAAACTTGTTAGTGACACCTTTACTACAACCTCACCCTGTATCTCGAAGATCTAGAATCAGACATTCTGACAGTGGCACCCAAGAATCTACTTTATCAAGACCTCCATGACATAGCTACTCTCATGATTTATATTACTCACAATTCTACCAAATTGTAAAACATACAGAAAACAGATATAGAAACCAGGCTAAGGGAGAGTGCTAGAATAACAGAGAAAAGATATGTAATGAAAGGTATATTATGAAAGGGGTGTGTGTGTGTGTGTGTGTGTGTGTGTGTGTGTTGTATGTGTAGTGTGAAATCAGTTGCTACATCCTGGTGTTGGGCCCACATACTGCCATTCTTAAAACCCTATACCGTTCTGAACACTTTGATTACAAAATATTTTTAATAGATATATCCAGGGCCTACAATTTCTAAATTGTAAAATGAAACAAATGAAAATATATGGAAGAGATCCTGAAGAAAATCTTACATCTTAGGAGATGTTTTTACACATTATAATCTGAACAAGTTCAAAGAAAAGCTCTGTAGCTTCTATTCCCCAGTTCTCTTTGCCTTGCTCTGAATCTTACAACTAGCCCTTTACTCTACTCCCATGTTTCACTCCTCTATGACAAGTTTAACACACCTTCCTTAGAGCTTAGATGATACAGGCAGGACTGTCCATTTTCTAGTCCACTGTTCTTACTTTCAACTTGACTTCAGAGCTTAAATATGTTGCTGGGAAAAGATTCTCTTTAGCTCCTCATCTAATGATTTATAAATTAATATAACCAAAGAATTTGACTTTGCTGTGTAAGTACTGTCACTTCACTGAGTGTTCCTTTAAGAAAGCTGAAATTGGGGCTGGAGTAGGCCATTAATTGACTAAGAACAGAGAAGTCCCTACCTAATCAACTTCTCTTCCCTGGGAACACTCTCAGAAGGCTTTGTATATTAGAAGCCAGCAGAGAGATTTACATTTCTACATGCTGGACGTCAGACTATCATCAAAGAAAGACACTTGTAACAAGATAGAATTTAACAATTCTTTGGGGATGAGAAAAAGACTGAAAATCTATGTTAACTGGCCATAAACCTGGCACAGTTACTGAACAGGCAAAAGTCCTGTATCACCTTTAAGAGGTGGTCAAATACCTAGGCATTTTATCTATCAGCATGGAACGATGAAGGAATCTCCACTGTACTGCTACACTTAAACACTAAACCCTAAACTACACTTAAGTACTAAAACACTGATGATCATGTCTTGCAAACTGATCCCCTAAGAAGAATGGATTTGTCCTATGGTTGGTCCTGCTTCTACCTTGGCTGCCCATACTAGATACAAAATACCAGGTATATCAGAAAGAATGATACTGCCCCATTTGTAAGGAAATGGAAAGACTTAGGGAAAAAATCATATTAAGCGAAGTAAGCCAGACCCAGAGGAACATAGGCTCCATGGTTTCCTTCATTTGTAACAATTAATATACATTTAGGATTCTCCTAACAGAAGATCATAATAGCTCAAAAGCCATAAATATGTCCACATAGGATAAAGCTAAGCAAAATGAACTACAGGATATGGAAACAAGAGGTGTATCTCTGTGATTGTTGTCCTCAATGTACTATATGAAGCTATTTCTTTTCTCTTCTTTTCCCCTTATATAAGTTTATCTTACATGTTGTTACTGTATCTGAATGTGATACCTGGTATATTGTATATAACTTTATTTGAAAAAGGGAAGGTGAGGGAAAAACAAGATGAATGCGAGGGTGTGGGAGAGGGAAACTGGGAGAAAAACATGGGAAGGGGTAACCATGTTCAAGAAGTAATATACCTACTACCTGATGAATTTAATTGTAACCCCAACAACAAAATAAAAATTAAAAAACAAAAGGGAAAACCCTACCACCACCACTAAGAACAAAAATACCAGATACCGTTATCAAAAATAATATTGAAAACCCTCCAAGAAGGCTACATCAACTAATGTCTTCAAGTGAACGCTAAAAGCAAATAGCATGCTAAATCTACATCACTTAGGAAATGGTTCTTTTGATCTGGGAGCCTAGAGTGCATGAGGATGAATCTTGACTTCAGATAGAGGAAGTAGTCCAAAGGACTAATATAAACCACAATAGAATGTTTTAGGGATGGAGAAAAGGAAAGACTCGGGAGAAAGAAGGATAATCACAGGCCAGTTTGTTAGATTCCAAGTTGGGGTCATATCATGTAGCTTTTTAAAAAATTCTTTTAATCTTCAACTGATGGAATTAAGTATCCTGATATCAAGAGTAATTCAGATGCTGATTTTCCATTAGGCTGCCACCAGCCTACAGGAGGCAGACAAAGCAGTCCTGTGGCAAAATGTAAAGGCAGAAGGATCCGATTTCAGGTTCTTCTCTCATCTTGCAATCTCCACAATCACACACATTAGACAAATCTATGAGTTTTCCCATGTGTACTACATAGCTAATACCTGCCCTAGCTTTTTCAGGGATGACTGTGCACATCGTACAAGACTAATGTCTTAAACTTCCTTAAAAGGCTTTTGTGAAAAACTGTAATTCCTATGTACAAACTCATGTTTTTTTTCTTCACAAAATATAGTGTAATACTTGAAGGTTTTTTTTTCAAGGGGTGTTTAAATTTTTTCATCACATTGCTGTGGATCCATTGCAAAGTGAGAGATAACTTGGGAATTGGGATGTAATATAAAGTCCCTTCACAGCAGACAACCTGTTAGTCATTCAATACGGAAGGAAGGAAGGAAGGAAGGAAGGAAGGAAGGAAGGAAGGAAGGAAGGAAGGAAGGAAGGAAGGAAGGAAGGAAGGAAGGAAGGAAGGAAGGCAGGCAGGCAGGAAGGCAGGCAGGCAGGCAGGCAGGCAGGCAGGCAGGCAGGCAGGCAGGCAGGCAGACAGACAAAATGTATCAAGTTACTGAAAAGCAAATCCCAAGTGAAATTTTATTTTAGAAAAGACGGTGCTCAAAGCTGAAAAAAATTCCCATTACCCACTTTCTTGTGGGTAAACCTGGTTTCCTGTTGGACACACAAAAAAAGGCCTTCAGAGAATTCAAAGACAGTTATTCCTTTGCCTCTTCTCAGAGCATCTTGAACTACATGACTTTGGGAAGTTATGCCATTTCTCAAACTCCGGGCCTTGAAATTATTTTTTTTTAGTTTTATTGTACAATGATAAGAATCCTCTCATTATCTGAGCCATTTATGTAACATTTTTGTTGTAATACCAGTCCAAGAGCTCCAAAACAATCTAGCCCATCTTCTATGCTGACTGAGGAATGAAAATACAAGAACATAGCCTTCCACTAAACAACCAAAATGACTCTTCTCATTTGTCCAAGAAGAGAAGGCCAGCATTATTTAACCTTTTCCCTAACATGGACAACATTAAAAACACTTTACTTATGAATTTAGTGAACTAAAAGTAAGCTTCAACTGGAAATGCCACAGAGAACTGCCATTATGTTTCATAATTCAACTTCACGTTATTCAGTGCAACCTAAGGGGTAGCTTTTGTAGAGTACAAAATATGAACTACACATTTTTGAAAGGTCATGGGAACACTAGGAGACAAGAAGAAAGTGAATTAGTGAAAAATGAATTCAGTGCAGATTTTTACATTAGAAGTCAAAGTTAATACAATTTCTTACTAACAAGGTACCATCGATCTCTAGAAATGGAAAGCTCTAACATTAAAATAACTTGCTAAGTATTTCATGTAACTGTTTGGATTTTTCCCTCCACAAGGCAGATAAAAGGTTCTCCTTTCCCTCTGTGTGTATAATTTGCTGTTTGCCTTTAAAAAAAGTAATTTCTTGAAAATGCATTTTCCTTGTTAATAACAACCCCAGTGACTCAACAGCAAAAAGTGGAATCTGAAAGAGCTGAAAAAGATTAGCTTGATATTAAATTATATTTTCATTACCATTAAAACATTTTCCAAGTTGACTATAAATGTTGATGTAAATTATTGCTTTAAAAAAAAGCATGCGTGTATTTTTTGATAAAATATAACCTCATACTTTGCAAAGGTTTCATGTAATAAAAAATACAGATATTTAAAGTAGAAAACTAACTTACATTCTTTTTGAAGAACAAACATATTAAATTAAATTTCAAGGCCAAAGAGATACCCAAAAGGAAAGACCAACTTCTTGTACTTGTATTGGGAGCCAGGGAACACAGTACAAATGAGACTGGAACTTTCTAAGTAACTGTAGGTCAACAAAAGACATATACAATGCTTCATGAAAAATATTGAAATATCATAATTCATAGAAAGTAGGAAAGTACCCTGTACATATTAAAGCATACAATAAACTGAAAAGGAAGAAAATGAGTTATTTTATTGGCTAACCTTAAAATTTCAAGAAAACACTGAAATTGCAAAGGTGCACAATACACAGGGAAAAAATTTTACACGTCCAAATGATGAAACCACCTGCAGATTTTTAAGAAATAATCATATGTTCATTGAGATATTGATACTATAAAAACTATGAAAACTGTAAATGTTACCTGCTCAAAATATTTGTTTTAATTTCATATTAAAATAATTAGCCTACAATTTATATTAATATTTTAAGTCAGAAAGAAAAATTATTTTGTCATTAAAGTAGTACATTTGGACAAATCTATTTTAAAATAATTTAAGAAATAAGAGGTATAAAGATAAAAATCTTAATATGCGGTTTGGTAAAGTTCAAGTCAGTCTTTGAACAACACGTTTATCTATCCAGTAAAGCTTGTGTTAATGCGATGTAAGAGTTTGGCAAATTCAACTTTAATGGAGCATAAAAGTGCTTTTGCTTGAAAGTGAGATCATTTTTAAAAATTCAAAGCATGATCACTTTTTCTTTTTTCGTAGGAACAATCTGATACAGGCAGCAAAGCTTAAATAAACTAGAAACATTTCAAATGATCCATAAAGGATTAATAAGCACTGCAGGAAGTCCTATAGGCTCAGCGTATACATTTTCCATCTTTTCCCCCCAGGATGGGCATGATATGAAATTCTAAACAGAAGTGAAGTTTCAAAGTCTCTGAATGTTAAAGGGCTGTTATGTCGGGGTGGGAAGTCACAACTAAGGGCTCTCTAATTTGAAATAGATCAAATTCCAATGATATTCCAACAAGAATCATTCAAATGTGGACATTTAATTAAAAAGGTCTTACCATCTTACTGATGGTAATAGTCAGTGGTCAAAAGCAAAACTAAGGGGAAAAGAGCAATGGCAAGCTACAGGCCACTAATATAACAAGAACAAAATGACAGCTATTATTTTGGCAGAGATAATCTATGCTGAAACACAAAACACACATGCACACAATTTCTTTCAATACAATTTTCTTGTCTTCCCACTGACTTCTGTGATTACCACGGAAAGCAGGGCTCTAAACACATTTCTCAATTGAATCTTCAATCAATAACAGTAAAAAAATTCAGATGGAAGATATGGGGAAATGCATTATGGCATTAGTAACTGTTTGCAAAATAGGCTGAACTTATCAATATGCACAAAAGCTGATAAAAAAAAACCTTAGATACCTACAACAGACCAGATTTTTGTCACCCCAAAGCTCAGTTGCAGAGTCTGTGTTCATCAAATTGAAATTCTTTTATTTTTAAGTTGGGCAATCTTCCTTTTCAAACAAAATAATATCAATGTTTTTAGAATATGCTCCATAAAAACTCAGTCTTAAATAAAAATGCAGTCACCTTAACGTACAACCACCAATTTTCTATGAGGTCAAATGCCAATTTTTCCTTAATTACAGATAGAATTTTCATCACTGGGCATTCAATTGAAGTTAATAAAACAGTGGTCTTTTTAATGTGCACCTAGACCTATTCCTGGAGTAAATAAGCATGATAAAGGGGAAGTATCCCTTATCTTTTATACAAACTTGAGGATATGCATTATTTTAAATCTCTAGAGTTTTGACAGAAACACAAATTATTCCTGCTACCACTATGAGACTTACTTTGTTAAAAAGTAATGCAAATAGTGAAAAGAGTGCCATAGATCAATGCCAACGAAACATTGGGATTAATAAGAGACAAGTTTAAAAACAGACAAAGAACAAAAAAGAATGTCTCAAGTACACAGCATTAAAGTTGGAGGGCTCTGTCCGCTTCTCCAGCACCAGCACTCTTGGAGGATACAGAGGGCACTTACTAAGGCTTTGGTTACTTTATTGCTAATTCACATTGACTATAGCAGATGGGGAAAAGAAATGAAGTTGGAGTGGTTCAGATTTCCATAGTCATAAATTCGATCACTTACTGAACACCTGTTTTGTTCTTTGAACTTTCTAGTAACTTGATAAGAGTAGGATGCAAATTGTTACTCTTTTATGTGAAAGAGGATTTTTGAAAAAGAGTATATAGGTTTTAGCTCTGAATAGGAGAGACCCAAATTTAAATCTCAGCTCTAAAATGTATTATCCTTCTAGCATTGGCTGAGTTTCTTCCTACATGATTCATTTTCTCTAATCCATTTTATTTAATAGGAGAAAAATACCACCTACCTCACCGGATTACAAAGAACTAAATGATACCATGTATGTAAAATGCCTAAGTATTAGAGAGATAGCTAAAAAAATATTAGTCTTAGTTCTTTCTCCTCTCCCAGAAATGTATAGCCTTTCAAGCAAAATTATTTGCTTGAATGTTGATGCAAGAGACTGTATTAAAGAAATTTATTGAGAAAGTCACACATTCAGAAGGTCTTTAGGGATTCAGAGGGGGGAAAAAAGAACCTAAATACCAAACACAGCAAAATACCAACACAAACACCAATACCAAAAAAAAACAAAACAAACAAACAAAAAAGCTTGCCAGGTTTGCAATGTCCACAAAAAGCTTCCTAGATGTAAGATAAGGGTTGAAGAGAGTTCAGAGATGGAAAGTGAGCAAGGACAATCCTAGAAGTCACAAGAAAATGAGATCGAGGTCTTATGATTTAGTGTTGTTGCATTGGACAGTCTGTGGGGAGGGCAGATAGATTAGGGAATGTCTTAAATGGCAGAATGAAGATCTTTGCTGTAAGTCTGCATAGATTTAGTTAAACTACTCTAGCACTCACAAGTATATACTTCAAATAGGAAAGGATGCTACTTACAGAGGGAAGGTCAAAAATTTACCGAAGTCAATTTAACTTTATATTCAATATAATAATCTACAAAAAGTAACCATGACTTAAAAAAATTAAAGAGTTCCAGAAAAACAAAAGTGAAAGACACATAGTGGTTACTTAAAAATACTTAAAAAAATTATGTGTGGGGGCAGAATAAAGGAAGGCGACTGTACAGGTATGAGGTAGGAAGTAAGGCCTAAAACAGAGAAGAAGGTTTAGACTATTTATGGATGAAAAAAAAAAAAACAACAACTTCTGAATGTGGAAGATAAGACAGCCCAGCAAGAAATTGCTGCAGTACCATTAATGCAAAATATTCAAAAGATTTTCAAAGCACAGTAGCAGCAAGATAGATTTCTCCAGATACTGTGCTTTCGCCTGGGTGACCCACAGACGACATGTTAGTTCTACAATTTATGACTTTTGGATTAAAGCCGGGAGAGGGGGTGTCCTTCCAGACATGGAGAGCCCTTAATGATAGCACAGCTACAACACTGCGCAGTGATCAAGAGTTAGTGAACTAAGAAAAACCTTAGCAAGTACTCCCTCAATTATTTCGGCCTTTGGGCATTTCCATGGGAAACCACTCATTGATATTATTCTTTTTCCAACATTCATTTTATAGAATATCAAGGCAGAGTCAAATGTTGACTTACTATGGTAAATAGAGGGGAAAAAGCCTTCTTTGATTTCCTTTCTTTATTACCACCTTGGTTTTGTGTTATAGAATGTTGACTAGGTTTGAAAAGAGGGTGGAGGATGGGGGGGCATGCTCTTCCCTTCAATGGAGACAAAAGACAGCAGCTATTTTATTCTGCTGTGTGAGTGTTACCTGCCTTAATTCTCTCACCATCATATTAAAGTGTGATTTTCAATAGAGTCCTGAAAAATGTATTACATTTTACCTGTTATTCTAAAAGAATTAGTAAGTAATTATAGGGAAAGGATAAAAGTAGGGCAAAAATGTTTTTGTTTTTTTTTAAACCAGCTAAAATTTTCAGAGCTTAAAATGACTAGAGGGGCAAACTGTTAGGTATTCAGAAGGAAAATGTGAATGTTTTCCCAAAGGCATTATTAACAATTAATAATCATTACACTGGTGCCTTGTTTACCTGACCTTGTGTAAATTCAGCAGCCTGGTAATTAGACCCATATTTTGCACATTTGTATATTTCCATGCATAGATTTGACTCATTCATTCATCCATTAAAATTTGCTTGACAGACATAGATGAATAATCAAGCTACAATTTGTATTTACTGGATTATAGAAAATTGCCCAAACTGTTAAGTTCAAGGAAAGCGCATTCTTGTCTCTCTCTTGTGACTGATGTAAAAGCAATTACACATCAGAGGATTGCCCCATAGCTCTCAGAAGAAGTGGTACTGCTTTGGCAATCTGTCTTTTACAGTATCCTTTTTCCCCTCTGAATGTACAGAGACTGTTTAAAGATTAACCCTAACAGAGGGAAGGAAATATCTGCATGCATGTAAGTAAATCATTTAACTCATGACATTGTCTTTTACAGTGAAAATCCATCTTATACCTTCTTATAAACCTTATAAATTGAAAATAAACAATGATGCAACCTTATCCCAAAGGGATACTGTAATGGCAGGGGAAGGGGTCAGGAGTTTATAAGACAACTTTATGACAAATATTCCTCTTTTGCTTCTTCTAGAAAACAATTAGTAGAGACCTGGCAACATCTCTCCCTAATTTAACAATTAAGAAACAAAGACATGATACAATTTCATTTAATATTTCCTCTCAGTGGAGCTGAAATTGTTCCCAAATCCTAATTTCAATATTAGCCATACATGCTGTCAGCAAGTGCAGTTTACACTACAAAATTTATTTTGCTTTTGCAGTCACTAACCAAACCATCGCTAATATAGGTTTTCTGGTCCAAGGTACAGTACACAGTTGAAAATACAACAATTTTGCTGTCTTAAATCCATTTCTTCAAACTGCTTATTTTGATTTTCTGCTTTAGAAGAAAAGGAATGATTTCTCACTTTAAAAAAAGTGTGTGTGTATAACCATTATTATCAGATTTTTCAAGTATAGACATCATTATTCGATTTTTAAAGTTCTTAGGTCATACACCTAATCTCATAAAAATATAGAGAAAATGCTAGTATTTATTTTATATAGTCTTTACAAGGAAAATTTAGCTCTAAAACTGAAAAAAAAACATAAAACAAGGATTACTTAGAACTATTTTCCCAAACATTATTATTAACATTTTGACACTGTACAAGTCAAAATTTGGTTTGAAGCATAACCATTAGATAGTCTAAATGCTTTACACAGAAGTTTAACAAACAGAAAGTTTCCCTAAACTTCCAAAATATGCAACAGACTTATTTTAATGTTATGAAACCCTAATCCTGTTTTTTTTTTTTACTTTTTTAAATTTTATTTTAACGTATAGAGGGATTACAGTTATATTTGCCAGATAGAAGGTGTATTATTTCTCACACATTGATACTCCTTCCTAATCCTGTTTTTTTGCCAAACAACCCATATTTTCTTCCTATAAATCATAATGTGTATGAGACATTGACTACTATGATACTGGCCTAAAATCATTCAAGTTTACCAGAACTAAGTTGAGCAATAGTTCATAAAATACATCTCTCTTACAATCTACACATTTATAAATATAGAAACTGAAACTCAGATGTCTCCAGTAAGTGAAACTTCATACTGAGTCTATGATATTGTAACAGGTGTTTCAGGGGTCTTATGTAAAAAACAGTGTTCTGGCAGTTTACTATGACAAAAATGTTTGTTTAAAAGCCATACACACTCATGGCCTTAGCAGAAACATGGGTGATGAAGGTTCAGGGAGGGTGTAGTGCAATTTTGAAAGGGGAGGGACTTCTGACCAAGGAAGCAGAGGCTGCTCAAAGCTTTCCCCAGCATGCAACTTAGATGACTTATTTTTGGTTGGTATCTGTTAGGTTGTCTTATGCAAGATTCTATGTGTTGCAAATTATACTTCATACCATACAAAAAAAGGAAAAAGGTGTTTTTTAAAAAATAAAGACAGCTGTTTTGTTAACTGCTAGTGACTGTCTGATAAAATGCTCATCTAAGCCAGGCGCGGCGGCTCACACCTGTAATATTAGCTACTCAGGAGGCTAAGAACTGAGGATCACAGTTCAAAGCCAGCTCAGGCACTAAAGTCTGTTACTCTTATCTCCAATTAACTGCCAGAAAACCAGAAATGGTGCTGTGACTCAATGGGTAGGGTGGCAGCCTTGAGCTGAAGAGCTCAGGGACAATATCCAGGCCTAGAGTTCAAGCCCCACGACGGACCCCAAAAAAAGCTCATCTAGACTCATATTCATTTACTTGTTGTAATCCATTTCAATTTGAGAACATTCCATTCCTTATCAACCTCAGAACACAAAGGGACATGGAATTATTAATTCCAAAAATTTAATTCTGTATTACATACTCAAGTTATTATCTAAAAATGCATTTTTGAAAGTGGTGAGAGATTCCCTGAAATGAAGGCTATACAATTCTTTAGTGAGAGCTTTGGTTAACTATCTTCTTCTGCCAGTCTGTTTGATACACCATAATCACCAGTTTCGTGTGGTGAGGAAGGAAGTTCTGTTAGAAGGCTTTACTGAGGTCCCTTCCACTTTCCTAATTATGCTCTAACACATCAGCAGCATCACTGAGCTAGAAAACAACAACATTGAAAGGAGGTGAAAGTCTACTGGATCCCAAATCTTCTTTGAGAGCAAGAAAAGAATACACGAAAAGAGACAAATACATATGATGTTAAGGGCTTCTCAAAACTATGTCTGGATCCAAACAGTACAAGAGTGAGGACTCAATATTTGCATACCCAATGCTATGGACATGGTATTGGAAATACATAGACATAAACTACATAGACATAAAAACCTATGACTCGGGCCGGGAGTTTGGCCTAGTGGTTAAAGTGCTTGCCTAGCATGCATGAAGACCCGGGTTCGATTCCTCGGTACCACATACATAGAAAAAAGCCAGAAGTGGTGCTAAGGCTCAGGTGGTAGAGCTCTAGCCTTGAGAAAGTCCAAGGACAGTGCTCAGGCCCTGAGCTCAAGCCCAGGACAGGCAAAAAAAAAAAAACAAAAACCCTATGACTCTATAGACATAATGTTTTATTTCATAAATTAATATGTATCTATGATATACAAACCCTTAGCCTAATTTTGAATAGTTCTAAAAACTAAGTGCCAGTGATTATATATAGAGATTCCCTTGTTGAACACTCGCTTGTTAAACATGTCATTTGAAATATGATGTAAAAATCAATGTTAATAAATTCTTATAAAAAAAGATGTCAAAAAAACCAAACAAAATTAATGCACCTTCTATCTGGCAAATATCATGTAACCCTTTTATTAATTACAATAAAAAATATATTAAAAAAAACCCTATGTCTGGTTATTTGGTTGGGGGTATTAACAACAACAACAACAAAAGGTAAGGCCAGGACTGTGGCCTAGAGGTAGTGTGCCTGTCTAGTATACACAAAACCCAGGGTTTTATTTCTCAGTTCCATATACACAGAAAAAGCTAGAAATGGTGCTGTTGCTCAAGTGGTAAAGTGCTAGCCTTGAGAAAGCTCAAGTACATTGCTCAGGTTCTAAGTTCAAGCCCTGGGGTTAGGGGAAGGGGAGATAAGACCATCCAGTAGGAAGAGAGTAGGAAGAAAATCTATAGCAGCAGGAGTTTGAAAAACCAGGTATGCTACTAGGAAGCTAGTTTCTTAGTCATACCCTGGGCAACAGGAAGAATATTAATTGGAAATGGAAAGAACACAAAACCTCTGGTGTAAGAAGCAAGCAAGAAACATAAAGAGAAAAATTCAAGTAAAAATATACAATGTATATGTGTGAAGTGCAGGAGAAACTTACTTCTGAGAGTCCTAAGGTTACTGATGTTTAAAGACCAAGAGTAATTAAAGACAGCATTCACCAAAATACTGTCTACTTCTGGTGGAGTTTTAGTAAGAATTGGCTATCATATCAAACATAAACATTATACCCACAGCTTCTCTAAAAATTCCAAAAATCATTCTCTTGCTCAAGTAAATAAATCCTGTATCTACCTTGCCCCTGTGCTTTGTTCACATGAAATAATCTAATGGTGTACCATTAGAGAGACAACCACCTTGGTGGTAGGAGAAATCAAGTGTGTACGGTCACGGGAGCATAAAAGTATGAAGACATTTTGTCTAAAAAAGCTCAGTGAGGAAGCATTCCAGAGACAGAGCCATTAAAGGAGAAAGGAAAATTCACAAAGTGAGCAATTGTGAGTGGTAAGGTATTGTGAATCATGGATGTGGTGTGGGCTTGAGGCAGGGAAGACAACAGGGGTGAAGTAGGAAGCAAAGCACTTTGGTTCAGGATGAAGAAGGTGGAGATCTGGCAATGGGCCTAATGTAGTGGTATGGAATATGAGTATTCAGGCTGGGAGTTTGGCCTAGTGGTAGAGTGCTTGCCTAGCATGCACAAAGACCCGGGTTCAATTCTTCAGTGCCACGTACTAAAAAAGCCAGAAATGGTGCTGTAGTTCAAGTAGCAGAGTGCTAGCCTAGAGGACTGATAAGAGTGCATCATCTAATCAATTCAAAACACTGAGTTAAAAACATTAAAAAAAAATGAGTATTCACTAAGTAGGTTTTTAAGCTGGAAGATGACTTTCTGCCCTGAAGTACAATGATAATCCTGGAAATGGTGTGGAAAATGAACTGATATGGGAAAAGACCAAGCAAATGCAATCAACTAGAAAACTAAGGATGAGATGAGCAAGAACTGAAGTAAAGCAGTGGAAATAGAAGGAAAAGCAATGCAAGAGTAAGATGAATATAATAACACCACCATAATATCTGATATGGGAAACTTGTAGGCTTTTATTATCTCAGGGTGAGAAACAGTGGAGGGTATTACTCTGTGTTATCTCACAAGAATCTTAGGAGGAACACATTAGATAAGATAGGAAAATGCTCTGAAAATGGCAAGGCATTGTGTAATATAGAATGTATATTAACATAATGGATTCTTCTCCTTTTAAAATCATTTATCTCTTGCTTGAAAGCATATTAAACACTTTTGGCAGGTGAGAGCAGCAAAAAAAAAGTGTTTAGGAAGGAGGATTCAGATAGTATATTGCAGTCCCGACAACCCCCATAGAAGGGCAGTTATATAAAGTCAGTTTGCAAGATCTTCAAATTTCCCCTAAGTATCCTAAAGAGGATCAAAATATTTCAAAACTTGGATGGCCTTATATTTTCACTAAAGTTTTTAGAGAAGTAGGAGATGCTAAAGCCCCATTTCACTAATTTGATTCTGTCAATAACACTGAAAAAATGCAAAATGCACTCTAGGAATTGACCCATTTTGACTTTTGGGCTCCGCTATGGAGTGCTTGGCTTGTGCAAAAGTATATATAAACGAGAAGCTGAGAAAAAAATTTTAAAAAAAAACCCACTATGGTGAGTCATAGTCAAGGCTGGGAAGGTAGTAACAGGAATGCAGAAATCAGAACCACCTGAAAGGGCTAAAAAGACTATAATTTCCAGAATATGCAAAATCTGATACTGTTATGATATCACTGTGTAGGAGCTTTTCTAAAAGTGATAGAGGGAAGAAGGCATTTCTACAGACAAACATATATTGCTTACATTTTGAAATTATATCCACAACAGAGAAGAGAAATGACTAAACAACATTAATTATCTGCCACTTGTCAAGTGTCAGCAATATACCAGAAGATTTAATAAGGATTGTGAATTCTCACTAAAACTATGGAAATGCTAAAGCAATGGGATTTTGATTTCATCTGATTATTTGGGGGCACATAATAGCTCACCATGTTTTAGAAACAACCTGCCTATCCTTTATAAGTATAGTCACCTTGATCTAGGTAGGAAGCATTTTTTATATCCATCTGTATAACCCAGGAAAACCATGTTTTAAAGTACTCAGTGGTTGTTATACAATAGAATTCATCAAGTGCCCTTTGAAGGGTTCAGTAATGACAAAGGAAAACTCAAAACAAAACAAAACAAAACAAAAAACGATGCTCTGTCCCTACCCCCAGAAATTCTAATAATATTTCAGAAAAGGCCACCTTATCAGATACTTTGAAAAATCAGATGATTTTACTGTGCAGTTAAGGTTGAGATACACTGCCTTTTCTGTCAAAGCATATGATAAGAAAAAGAAATGCCAAAGAAATAGCTAGCAAGTTACATAGAAAGTCCACAGAGTGGGAGATTTTCAGTAGCCATTCAACAGACAAGGGCCGACTATCTAAAATATACCTGCAGCTCAAAAAACTGAATCCCTCAAAAACAAATCTTCAAAGAAACGACCATCACATTAACAGGTGGGCTAAAGACTTAAAGAGAACTTCTCTCTGAAGAAGAAGTAAGAATGGCCTATAGACAAATGAGGAAATGCTGAACATCTCTCACCATAAAAGAAATGCAAATCAAAACAACTCTAAGATTCCACCTCACTCCAGTTAAAATGGCCACTATCAAGAAATCTAATAACAACAGATGCTGGAAGGGATGTGGCCAGGAGGGATCACTACTACTCTGTTGGTGGGAGTATAAGAATGTAAACTCATTCAACCACTCTGGAAAGCAGTATGGCGATTCCTCAAAAGACTAAACATAGAGCTCCCCTATGACCTAGCAATTCCACTCCTGAGCATTTACCCAAATGTCAGAAACAAGGGCATACTAAACCGACTAGCACAACAATTTTCATTTCAACATTATTTACCATAGCTAAGATGGTAAATCAACCCAGATGCCCCTCAGTAGATGAGTGGATCAAGATGTGGTACTTATAGACAATGGAATTCTATGATGCCATCAGAAAGAATGGCATCACCCCATTCGTAAGGAAGTGTTAAGACTTGGAAAAAATCTTATTAAATGAAGTAAGCTAGACCCAAAGGAACATAGGCTCAATGGTTTCCCTCATTTGTCATAATCAATAGAAACCTTGGGCTCTCCTAGCAGAGGATCACAATAGCTCAAAAGTTATGTACATATGATCATATAGGATGAGACGAAATGAAATGAACTCTAGGATATAGAAATAAGAGGTTTATCTTTGTGATTGTTGTTCTTAATGTACTATGTTATTTATTTTCTCTTTATTACCTGGTATTTTGTATATACAATTATTTATTTGAAAAAGGGAAGGGAAGGGGGAAAAACAAGATGATTGGGAGGGAGTGGGGGGGGGAATGGGGACAAAACATGAGAAGGGGTATCAATGTGTGAGAAGTAATGCACACATTGATACTCTACACATTACTCCAACAATAATATTTTTTAGGGGCCAGGAGTTTGGCCTAGTGGTTAAAGTGCTTGCTTAGCATGCATGAAGACCCGGGTTCGATTCCTTGGTACCACATACATAGAAAAAAGCCGGAAGTGGTGCTGAGGCTCAAATGGTAGAGCTCTAGCCTTGAGAAAGTCCAAGGACAGTGCTCAGGCCCTGAGCTCAAGCCCAGGACTGGCAAAAAAAAAAAAAAAAAAAAAAAAAAGATTTTTTAAAAAAGACATGCCAAAGTAAAGAAAGATTTCAAATGTGGCATATTTTAAAGGTTTATGTGTTCCTTTTGGATTGCCACATAAAATTTTAGAAACAACATGCCACATCATCAAGATTTGCAGGATGCAAGTACTTAGTTCCCTAAAGGATTTGAGTTTTACTTACCCACCCTTTCTCATTGGTAAAGCATTACAACTCACTGTTTTGTTTTCTTTTTAAAAACAGCTCGTTTTGACAAAAACAATACATGCCTTTTGTGAAATATTCAAAGAGAGAAAAGCAGGGTAGAGAAAAAAATCACCTACAACTTTCACTATTCAGATGATTTTTAACATGTTAACATCCTCTTCAGAAGTCTTGCTTAAGCATTACAAATAAATAACTATATTAACAGAGACGTCTTTTGTATGTGTGCCAATCTTGGGGCTTAAACTCAAGGCTGTTCCGGGGGTTATTTTGCTCAAAGATATCTAGCACTCTACCACTTGAACCGCAGCTCTACTTCTGGCTTTTTGGTAGTTAATTGGAGATAAAAGTCTCACAGACTTTCCTGTCTATGCTGGCTTTGAACTGCTATCCTCAGATCTCAGCTGGCGTGAGCCACCTGTGCCTGGTTACATATACATACTTTTATAAATCTTAAACTTCATAAAAGTGACAGTACAAATACAAGCCAGTATTTTAAAAAATGTGACAGTGTTATGTGGCCAAATATTTGCGCCATGAAAGAAATTTGCTAACGAAAATTTTACAGCCCAATATCAACAGACTATTGACTGTCAATATTAGGGATTTTTCCATATTTCCACACATGCATATATATCCTCTACAATGTCCTATCCCCTACTCCCTCTATTTATCTTCAGATTTTACAGGTTTTGGTAGGTTAAATTAATGTTATTTTCATAGTTAAAATCATATTCATACTTATCACCATTTCATCCTCAACAGCCCCACATTTACTTTCATATATTATGAATAGGATGGACACACACAAATACACACACACACACACACACACACACACACGTTCTGAATGTGGAAGCAACCATGTAATATTTGTATTTCTGAACCTGGCTTACTTTGCTTAACCATAATCTCTACTTCCATCTAGATCCCTGCATATGGCATTATTTCATTTTTCTATTGATTCTTGGGACTTCTTTTTGTAAGTTTGTGATGTATAGAATTATTGAAACAAAAAAATTATCATATAATTTCATTTCTCTATATTAGGAAATACAACTGGAAACCCAAATTTAAGACACAATATAACAAATTCTTAGGTTTCAATCTAACGAACTGGTATATTTATGCCTGTAATCCTAGCTACTCAGGAGGCTGAGATTTTAGGGTCACATTTCTTGCCAACCCAGGCAGGAAGGTCTCTGAGACTTTTATCGCCAGTTAATGACAGAAAAATCTGAAGTGGGGCTGTGGCTCAAGTGGTAGAATGCTAGACTTGTGCTGAAAAGCTCAGGGACATCACCCTGGCTCAGAGTTCAATCCCCATGACCCACCCAAAAAATGAATAAATAAAAATTACTAGTCATCACAAAATGCATATTAAAAACGCAAACGCAGATAGAGGTTCCCAATAGTCATCTTAAGTGCTCAGGAGACTGATATCTGGGGATCGCTATTCAAAGCCAGTCTGGGCAGGAAAAATTCATGTGCCCCTTCCTTTCATTATCCACCAAAAAGCTGGAAGTAGAGCTGTTGCTCAAGTGGTACAGTGCTAAGACTTGAGCAAAAAAGCTCAGGGACAGCACCCAGGCCCTGAGTTCAAGCACCAGGACCAGCACAAAAACACAAGTGAACAAAAAACAAAAACAAAGGCACCACATTTCATACCTATTAAAACAGCTAAAATTAAAAATACCCCCCCACACCCCAATCATACCAAGAGCCAATAATTGGAATTTTCATGTGATACTGATGGAAATGTAAAATGAGACCACAATTTTGGAAATTAACTTAAAAGAGTGAAACATACACTTACTAAATGAGCTTACAATCCTACCTCTGGATATTTATTCTTGGGAAAAGAAAATTTAGGCTCACATAAAAGTTTGCACATGAGGACTTACAAAAATTCATAATTGCCACAAACTGGAATCAACATCCAGTGGGTAAACTGGTCAAACACAGTTATATCCACACAATAAAATAATACTCAACAATAAAAGGAATAAACTGCATTGAAAGATAATCTCAAAGGCTACATACTCTATGGTACATTATGATATTCTTTTCTTTTAAGTGGGGGCGGGGGGGAGTCAGTCGTGGGGCTTGAACTCTGGGCCTGGACACTGTCCTGAGCTCTTCAGCTCAAGGCTAGTGCTCTACCACTTGAGACACAGCACCACTTCTGGTTTTCTGGCAGTTTAATTGGATATAAGAGCCTCACAAACTTTCTGCACGAGCTGGCTTTGAACCATGATCCTCAGATCTCAGCCTCTTGAGTGGATAGGATTACAGAAGTGAGCCACCAGAGCCTGGCTATAAAATCCCTAATGATGAGAATAAATCCTAGTTGACAGAGTTAGGAGATGGAAAGAAAGTGGGGAGGGACTTGTGTTTAGAATGATGGAACTCTAGTATTTTGATTATGGTGGTAGGTACATGAATCTAGACATGTGCTAGCAAGTGTAAAAGACCAACTGTTTCAGGCTTAAGTAGGTTAAAATGGATGCATGTCTTAATACAGGGATGTTGTAATTTTAAATAACTCAATACCTCAATGTAATTATTCCATGGCTAGAACTGTTGCCCATTCTGCTGTGCCTCTCACTGTTTTTGTGACCAAGGAAAGAAATAGTAAAGTGAGCATATGACTTAGCTTTCTTTCACAAATATTCAAAACTGAAAAAAAAATCTATTACAAAACGCTAATGGTAACACTAGGATTTTCCTCCAATATTTGTCAGAGGAATTATCCTAACGATTTTATTTTTTATTTAAAGATCAAATTCCCACCCACTTTCTGTTAAGCAAAGAAACATACAGGTTATAGGTCTCATTCTGCTCATCTCTGGGATTGGTAGCCTATTCAATATGATGGCAGGTGGAAAATAGTGTTATACACATTGACCCTATTCTATAGCTCCACGGACGGGAGTCATATGGTTTATGCATTTGTTAGGAGTCTGTACCAGATTCAATTCTAAAGTATGCAAACAAAAATAAATTTTCAAGCTGGGTGCCTTGGCTCATGCCTGTAATCCCTAGCTACTCAGGAGGCTGAGATCTGAGCATCTCAGTTCAAAGCTAGCCCAGGCACTAAAGTCCGTGAGACTCATCTCCAACTACCCAGGAGAAAATGAGAAGTGGCGCTATGGCTCAAGGGGTAGGGCGGTAGCCTTGAATTGAAGAACTTTGGAATAGTGCCCAGGAAGAAATCAAGCCCCATGACGGACAAAAAAAAATTCAAAATGCAATCAACATCTCCTTGAAACATAATACATGCTTATTAGAAGACAGTTAAAAGAAACTGGTGGTCTCAAATTCTAGTTGTGACTGTACTGCTCACCATTAGGGTCTCATGAGAAAAAATAAATAACTGAGTGAGTTTTATTCGAGAATGTTCTTATAAGATATATATATATATATATATTTATATATTTAGAGAAAGAGAGAGAGACAGAGACAGAGACAGAGACAGATTCCTTTACTATCATGTGCCAAGGTTGAGTAGTTGTCTCCAAGAAAAGTACTTGTGTAACTGTCGGAGTTGAGCACTCAACTAACCTCTTTGTTCAAAGAACACTATTTTTACCTGAAAGAATAACTGATAGATAAACTATGGTTATTCAGGCCTGGGTATCTGGCAGACATTTTCTAAAAAGTGAGCCAACTGAGCCTGTCACTTCGAGAAAAATGAACTGGCAGTATTTGTTACCGATGATAAAATTCCAGCTTTCAATGAGTTGTCATTAGAATATTTTTATCTACTATCGTAAGCTTAATAGCTTCCCAGTATCTAAAAGCTTTTTGGTGATTTTTAAAAACCATAATAAAATGTCAACATTTGCAAAATCTTCCTGAGTCAGTAAATGAGGATTTTCTAAATGGTCAGTGCATGATGTTATAAAATCATGTATAAGTGAATGATCTACTTAAAATTATGAGACACTGCAACAGACTTTAATGTCTCAGAGTATAAAAAGATTATCAATACTGGATTGTTTCAGGAGATGGTGGAAGATATGGAGGAAAAAGGTCACTGGGAGTATACCTTTGAAGGTTATACCTGGTCCCCTGCCCCTTCTCTCTGTTCCACATGTTCCCAATGCTCCAATATTCTGCTTTAGCATGGATTCAGAGTGAACAGGACCCAGGTATATGTAAAACTGAGCCAAAATAAATCTTTCATCTACTAAGTTGTTTTTCTCAGGTATTTGGTCATACAGAGATGTAACACTAACATAGCCATATAAATGAAAACTCTGAGTTCTTTAGTAATTTAAGACTGTACCAAGGTTCCCCAGACTGAATTTTAAGAATCACCCATGTTATACTACCATAAACATTTATCAGCAGGAGAGTCCATTTGGCTGGGAAGGTGTCTCTCGAGGCTCTTAAATATTGTTAGATACAATGCTATAGCTGAAAGAAAATTTCTCTTCCTAAGATTAGTTGTTACTTTATTCATATGCTTACTAAATCCTTAGTATACCTATAGACATATATTCAAGGCTAGAACACTACCACTTGAGTCACACCACCACTTCCGGCTTACTCTATGTATGTGGTACCAAGGAATCAAACCCAGGTCTTCATGCATGCTAGACAAGCACTTTACCACTAGACCAAACTCCCTGCCCTTGGCTGGGTTCTTAAGAGCTGGGCTAGCAAATATTCCATGCTCCCAACAGCATTAAGAAACAGCCAAGGAAACCTAAGTACTTCTGTAGCCTGAATAAGGCCAGGGATCTTTCAAGAAAGAAGCTGGTTGGAGTAATTCAGACACCTGCCTGCCCTCCGAACTATATGTCTGAGCACAGTGAACAACAACAACAATAAAGATAACTTGGAGGCAGTGAAAAGAATCAGGCAAGCTTTGAAACAGGACAAAAGAAAAATTACACATTGCTTTTTAAAAGAAAACCAAGGCTGGCTGGGTGCGGTGGCTCACACCTGTAATCCTCGCTACTCAGGAGGCTGAGATCTGAGGATCAAGGTTGAAAGCCAGCCCAGGCACAAAAGGACCTCAGACTTTCATCTCAATTAACCTCTAGAAAACGGGAAATGGACGTCAGGTAGTGGTTGCATTACTTCTCACACATTGATACCCCTTCTCATATTGTTAGAATTATTTCAAATAGAGTTATTCCATGTAACACAAGACTATGCTAGATAGAATCGACTGAAACTTCATATTGGTAACTACCTGCAAAGGTCTGATTTCCATGTGTAAGCCATAATGTACACTCTGGGCAAAGCAAATATGAAATACAGCCACTGCCTAGGACACTCTCTCCAGCCTCCAATCATTGACATGACAGCAGAGAACCAATAGTTCCGCTTTGCTCCTTGAAGTCAAGAAGGTCAATGGTGTGAAAATCTCACTTTTGAAAGGTTAAATGAAATCTATTCTGGTTCAATCTCTTACTTTACTATGAGATAGTAGGTTTTGAGGACCGGAGTTAGACTCAAAGTTGAGGTTTTCTGAAATGCACAAGGTTAGGGAAATGGAATTGAAGAAAGGAATTCTACTGCTTGAGTATAAGTAGTTTTCTGATTTTATTCATTTGTTTTCATATATTTGACAATTCCTATGGCACTTCCTCAGGACCTCATAAGCCTATTTTCCCTTTAGAGGTAAACTAGAATGAGCTACCGAAACTAGAATGAACTTCCTTTCGATGTCTGGACTACCCAACCCACTGTTGGGTTGTCGTCCTTAGTTTCTGGACTTATGCCCTAGCCAGTCTTCTGATCTGGCCCAGTTTATGAGGTAAAGGTCCAGAGCTCTTCACCTACATGAAAGATGGTGGATAGCTGGTAATCCTAACAAGCTGGTATCTCAGAAATTTTGGGCAGAATTCTTGATGGAGTTCCCGAGTCTAGTCACTGTGTCTGTCACAGTGAATTAAATAATATTTACCAAGTATCTACTGGATGAAGCACAGTAGTAGCAGATGCTGGACCTTGAATGAGGTATAACCTATGCCCTTCCACAAGGCTGACTCAGAGGTTCTAGTCACCAATACAGAAAGGCAAGCTCCTACGCTGGCAAACAGAAAGGCTGAACCAAGATGAAGCAAAGTGTGACGCCATTTAGAGCAAACAGGATAACAGTATGAAGAAAACCTCCAAAGGAACATCTCAGAAAGACAGGGCCCAAGTGAAGGCCCTTACCCACCGCTATGGAGTTCTAAGCCAAAGGAATACAGCTGAGTCATGTTGGTTATCCATAGCTCTGATTAGAGACAGGGTGCACATTTATAGTGAGCTCTATGTACTTTCTAGGCATTTTAAGTGCATTATCCCCTACAGTCCTCATTATGATCTCATAGAGAACATACTACTATCATCATTTCACAGGCTAGGAAATCATGGTTTGGAGTTCAGCAGGTAGCCCATGTTATGCAGCTGGTAAGACAGACTAGACAGGAATCGGAGTAGAGGTTTCGAGGCTAGTAGTGGCTTGTGAGATAATTCACATAAGTGAAAATTAAACATTTTAATGCAGGGAAAGGAAAAGCTAGAGCCATGGCTATACCAAGCCCCACCTCTGTCAAAAAACTTAGAAGCATGTATACGCTTATGTAGGGAATGACATGGGCAAGGGAAAGATTATGGTCAAAGTTCAGATGTTGCTGATAGCTCTGCAGTCGTTCTTCATTAGGTAATAGGGTTCTTTAAGATTTGTTGTGGACCCCATTAGTCCCTCAAGATTATAATCTAGCGCTCAGCCTCCCCAGAAGCTCAGAGTCCAGCCATCAAGTAATGATTATATGAAATAGCAAACAAAAGGTGCTATTACAAATACAGAAGGCAGCCTAGAGAGTAGCCTAGTGGTAAAGTACTTGCCTAATATGTACGAAGCCCTGGGTTCAATTCTTCAGTACCACATATACAGAAAAAATTGGAAGTGGTGCTGTGGCTCAAGGACAGCGTCCAGGCCTAAGTTCAAGCCCCAGGACTGGCAAAAAGAAAAAGAAAAAAACAGAATGGTGCCTCAAGTGGTAGAGTGCTAGCCTTGTGCAAAAGGAGGCTCAGGAGAAGGGGTGTCAATGTTCAAGAAGTAAGGGACCCACTACCTGATGAATGTAACTGTAACCTCTCTATACATTACCTTGACAAAAAATAAAAAACTACTTGCAAACCCTAAGTGAACAGTGAGTGATCTAGAAAGTAAATGTAGTCATTACCTGACTTATGAAATAACTCCTCTTAATACAACAATTATATTCAAAAAATAAAAAGAACTCGCAAACCCTTAGAAGTGTCAAGTACAGCAAAACTGTTAAAAAAAAAAAAAAGAGGTTCAGGGACAGCACCTAGGCCTTGAGTTCAAGACCCATGACAGACAGACAGAAGAAAAAGAAGGGAGGGAAGGAAAAAAGAAGGGAAGGAGGGAGGGAGAGAGGGAGGAATTAAGGAACTGAATTAATGTTATTCGCTTAGTTTACATACTAATAAATTTATTTAAAGTGACATTCTATTCCTGCCATTGCAAATCTATTTCTTGGCATTTTTCTTCTCTGTGAGAGTAAATCATGGCTTTGCAGTAAAACATTACACCTAACTCAAAAGTAGCTTGTCTCTCATACATGTCTAAGAAAAATTAGCTATTTCCTAATAAAAAATATAGCAACTCTCCATCTTGGGTTAGAATGTGTTTTAGTTTCCAGATCAAATTGTATAAGGCAAAGAGAAATGCCAATTCTCGATATGTTTGTTTTATTTTGTATTAATAAGATTTAGGATGAAGTCTATGGATTCCTAAAGATATCCCCCTTCTTCAAGCTCAGTTGGGCTGCCTGTGTAGCTGAACTGGTAGGATGGCTATCTATTGCTTCTTTGCATGCTTTACTACCACTTATAATTACACTGTTAAAGTCTTTACAAAAAAGGAACCCAATTTCTTTTTAATGTACTATATATAAATGCAGAAGCAAGGAAATAAACAATAATTCCAATACTGCTCAGAGTTAAAACTCTTCTGAACTAATGTACCTGTGATACTACTGCATATTGCAACCTATAACCTAAAAACTATCAGCCCACATCACCACAGGTAAGAAATGAGAAATTTTGAGGGTTATTGAACACTGAATATTTGCAGCCGCACAGCAGAGTTACTAAACATCATTGCACAGCTCTAAAGCTCAGGTATTCCTGCACTACATAGTTCTGTGGAAACTGTGGGTAAATGCAAGGCAAAGGAAATGAGTGGCCTTATTGGCCAGTTATAATGGTGATGGTACTGGAGCTTCAATCTCAAGCTTACCATATTCACTTATTTAATACTGTACATTTCTAATAAAACTGACCTTCAAGCACTGTTGAGCATGTGATGTCAAATGGGAGCATATTTTTGTGGAGAAAATATTTTTGCCAATATTTCAATCTGCCCATCATTGCACTTTTGATAAAAAGCAACTCTGATTCCATAACTGGCATAAGAATACTATGCTGTTATCAACACACTGGTCATTAGTTTTTAATTCCTCCGAAAAAGTTCAAAGAGATAATAATGTGGCTTCCACTACAATTAATATACTAAGAAGTAAAACAAAACAAAACAAAACCACAGAGAGTCAGGATGATAACAATGTAAGGATCTACTTGCTTTGCCACACTATATATGTTCTTCTAACAAGACACGAAAGGACACTTACATAGGAGGCTATTTTGCATCATGATAGGACTACTTCTGGTCAGTAACTATCTGATCCTATAATTGAGAAAACAAATGAAGGCTATTGAAATGGGGACAGGTGTACATTGAAATATATGGTCATTAATGATGCAAAATGTTGGAGATAATTATAAAGGACTTTTATTTGTCAAGGCTTTCATGAGTGAAACAAAATGGAATTTGGAGTTAAACTATGAACCAAGTATACCACTAATAAATCCTCTGGTGGCATGAAAACAGTGTAAAAAATAATTCAAAGAAAACCCAGCAAGTTATAACTGTATTTGTTGGTTCCTTTGGTTACTAAACAATAAGAAGCATCTAAGAGTGACAGTAAGGGACTCTGGCAGAGATCATAGATAAGGAAGGCTTAACTGCTGACTTCAAAGGGGTTAATTTAGGACTATTTCAAAATTATAAAGCTTACAGTTAATTTTTGAGGAATCTGACCACCAAGCAACTAATCCGCAGTTATCCTTCAGATGGAGGGCCAGCCCCATCTAGGGCCTGCAACACCCCAGTGTTTAAAAAGGAAAATCAGTGAAATGCTCTACAGAATGTTCTTTTACAAATGGCTAGAAACACAGAAAGGCTGGTAAGGAAGACACTTTGCTCTATTCAAACACTCTAAACTTAAGCCATCAAATGAGTATTTGGGAACACATTTGAGTTTGACTATCACCACTGCTTCTTTCAGAGTCTGTACTATCAGAAAGGAATAGCTTTTGAAGTGTTAAGATTAGGCTTTAATGTACATTATCAGTAATAGTACTTGAGATGAAAGTAAAAGACCTACTACCCCCCTGCCAGGTACCAAGTAGGGTCACTATTTCTCATTTATGAGCAAGTCATCAGGGTAGGCCAGCATCTTGGTCTCAAGATTCTCTTCCGTGGCTGCTTCTTGGACGGTTGAGGGGAACACTTCAGAAATGAACCAGCTAAACAAACATCCTAGCAGCACTTGACAGAGCTACACCTATTCTTCCCATTTCCAAAGCAGTGGAGAATTAATTACCAGTTCTATGGATCTATTGTAAGTATAATAGACTAAAGAGCTATCACAGACACATTTATTGTAAAAGCACAATCCCAAGAGTGTCTAGTGGAGGGCCAAAACGATTAACACAAATGCTTTGTCAGATCAAAGATAAAACCTGAACCGCCCAATTGAGGAATGAATTAGAACAGTGGGTTATCTTTCAAATTAACCAGGGCAGTTAGTGAGGAAAATTTCATGAAAGTGTAATTCTTAGCCTTTGTGAATCCACACAGCAGGCATTCTGCCAGCTGACAAGATGATGAAATTTTCATGCTTAAAAAAAGCCCTCTTCATTTCCCAATTTAGATTAGCTAGTGCTTCTCTCCGTGTGTGTGTGTGTGTGTGTGTGTGTGTGTGTGTATGCCCGCATGTGTGTGCATGCGCGTGCACGCATCCATGTTTGCTCTTATGGAGCAGAATTTAAGGGACGGTGCAACATGTATTTTTTTTTTACTGTAAACTTGAATCATTTTAATCTAGTTTTTTATGCTTTTTTCAAAAATTTCAATTGGATTTTAAGAGGAAAAACAAGGACCGGAGCATAAACTTAACTTTGAATGAAGGTTTTCAGTGCTATCTTTAAAGTCTTCCAATGCTTCGTTAAATCTAAAAAAAAAAAAGCCCAAAATGTCTCTTTTTAAGAGAAATTAAGATATCATTCAAAATTATCCTTGTATGGTGCTTTCTGAATTCCTGTGTATATAGAAATTTCAATGTTCTAAGAAATAAGATTTCCAAGGATATTAATCATTGCTACATGGAAAAATGGGGAAAAGCATCTCCTCTCCCATTAAGAAATCAATATTAAATCACTGGACTGATTTTCAGATTCATAAACTTCTAAACCTATTTTTATATCACATTTATTTACTCGCTCAACACTATTATTCTTGACAGAAGATAACGCAAAGTATGTGATACATTTTTCCAGAACTTAAGAAATGTGAGTATACTTTGTTCATCTAAACTTTTGTAACTTTTTTCTTGGCAGCCTATTTTGTAGTGTTCTAGATGGAAGGTCTTTGGTCACATACCATATTCTACTTGTCTTCCTAACATACTTTCATTTTGAAGATGATTGTTTTTTTCTGTGGTTGAGATCCCCATAGTGACTCCAAGACTAAAATAAAAATACTGGACTCCTTTTGCCAATACAAAAATAATTTTTGTATCCAGTAAGAAGTATTTTTTATATTATCAATTAGGAAGAATACTCCATTTTTGATAAGTAGAGAATAGTCACTTACTCTCAATATTAGTCTCTTGTTAGATTAGCATCACTATGATCTATCACACTGAACTAATCTGGTCAGTTGTCACTTGCGTCACAGTAAAGAAAGAAACTCTGTCATGTCCCTCTGTTGGCAAAAGTCTGGGGTCAGCAGAAAACAAGTTAGAAATTTAAAAGTATACTACCTTTTTGTATTTGAAACATGTGCTCAGGGTAGCACAATGAAATGATCAAATAATATATTTACTTCTCTCTCATCACATGAGAGAAGATGAAAAAGTAGAGGAGTAAGTTTTTCGTTTTGAAAACAAAAGAGAGACATTTACCTGTTTTGATTAGAAATCCCTTTAAGAAGTCAATCAAGCAGGTTGCGGTAAGTACAGAAGAACTGTTACTTGCTGTTAGTGAGTGGATAAGAAAATGTTCTAGAAACCATGAGTTAAGTATCTGAATCCTTAAGAGTAGGTTAGGTAGCACAAAAAAAAAATACTTGTATAGCTGCTCTATTACTACTACAATTCTCTCTCTGTCTCTCTGTCTCTCTGTCTCTCTCTGTCTCTCTCTCTCTCTCTCTCCCCCCTCCCCCCAATGAGGTTAGAAATCAGTCTTTCAGTTGAGGCACATTTCTAATTATACAGAAGATCAGTTTTCTGCTTACTCTCAACTTAGTCAAAACAGTTTGTCCCTTCTTATAGAAGGACATAAAGGAGTTTCTTCTAGTATTAACATTTCCACTGTGAAGACTTTGATAGACTAAACACACAGAGAAAATTCAAAATCCTTCCCAGGAGTCAAGAATTATACTCTGCTTAATGTGGCCTGTAAATTAGAAGCTGAACAGTTTGGATTTGGGCTCTTCATGCTAATAAAGGCCCAACATTTCATGTGCTGAAGTTTTCCTGTACTAAGGAATGTGACCGCACAGATAACCTCTACTCCTATCCAAGTCTTCATTAAATGCGGCACAGCATTATTCACTAAAACTTTTCAAATTTTCCCCCAAATGTAGCCATAATTGCTATTTAAAAAAAAAACTTTCAGGCAAACTTACTTGCTTTTTTGACAAACACAAATTATTCTATGTCTGAATCACGATACTGGAACTCTGTTTTCATTCTTCATCTTAATGGTCTAATACTTGGCTTTTTACATAATGAGTTCTCACATTGTGTGAAAACGTGAATTTCTAAAGAATAAAGTGTTATATTATATGTTAATTAACCTAAGAAGAAAGTATAGAATTCCACTGATAAAAGTCATATCTCACCTATGGGGGAAGAGGGAATTTTTTGCCTTTGTGGGCTCCCTTCTCTGAAGAGCAATTAACTTTCAACAAACAAAAATTTTGTTTAAAACAATGTAGTGAGACACTAAGGAAAAGGAGAAAGGTGGAGCATTTTTTAAATTGGCAAACAAAAATTCATTCATATAAATTGTGTTAAAAACAAAACAAACTTGGCACTGGGCTTACTCCTGAAATCCTAGCTACTCATGAGGCTGAGATCTGAGTATCACAGTTTGAAACCAGCCCAGGCAGAAAAGTCCGTAAGACTCTTACCTCCAATTAATCACCGAAAAAAACCCTGGAAGTAAAGCTGTGTCTAAAATGGTAGAGCACTAGTCTTGAGCAAAATGCTCAGGAAAAGGCCTGAGTTAAAGCCCTAGGGCCTGCAACAAAACAAAATGTATACTTTAAAGAAAAGCTTTCTTATTAACCAAGGCAGTTTACTGTTTGGAGATTCTTTACTATATACTTATTTTTAAAAAATTCTCTTTAGAACCCCAAGTTTCATTTACATTTAAAAAACATGTTCAATTTCCTCAGGAAGTAGGTTGGTAGGCAGTTTATTAAATATCACACATGATTTTATATCATTAATTATTAAAGACAGGAACTATTGATATGTTTCCTTTTCCATCCACAGTTCTAAATAATCATTTAACTTTACTGTTTAGGTGAGAATGAAAAAGATGCCTGATTTTTCCTTGTCTTTTTTTTGGTGGAGGGAGGGTGGAGGTGAGGGGTAGGGGGAACAGAGCTAAGGACCAAAGTCAGGACTTTGTATATGCCAGGCAAGTGCTCTTCCACTGAGCTAAACTCTAACCCTTCATATTTTTCTTAAAAATAAAATTTCATTACTAAAATCATTGCTCACTAAAAATGAAATGTCATATCCATGAGAAAACTAAGTCATTTATCTTACTAATAAGCCAAAGTTACAATTTGTTTTCTTTCTTTTAATATTATTTCTGCAAGAATTTTTTCCTATCTTTTCAAAAAATTTATAGCCAATAAAACAAGTTCTAAACCTCAATAAGTTGTGTATGTCAAACCTCATTATGGATACTTACATCATAGTACTTTTGAATGAACTGTCTAATGTCCATGATCAATTTGTTGCTTAACTGTACCATAAATGACAGAGGTGAAGCATCACAATCAATATTACTGCAACGATACAAGCTGGGCTCCATATCTGTTCCCTACAGAAGTCAGGACAAACAAGTACAAAAAAGATTATTGCCACATTATAAATGTTTCTTATGCACATAATCTTACATGTTTTCTTGGTACACACTTTACTTAGCTCATTTTATTGGTGAATCATAACTCTATTTTCTTAACTACTTTCCTGTCAAGGTCGACTTTGGTCACAAGTATCTTCTACACTTTTGACATCATCATAGTGAAGTACAAAGTCAAAGGGGAAAAAAAACCCTAAAACCACTATTTTACATTAAATACTTGGTAGACTCTATGGATTAAAATATTTTCCATCTGAAAATAGCAGTGTAATGATTAAGTATAAATAAACATCCTTCCTAGAGACACTGATCAAAAACATAAATTTATACTCATTCATTCCAAACTTAAAAAATAAAGAACCATTATGTGACATGAGTTTGCTGTTCTTTCAATGGAATTTCAACAGCAAAGGCTAAAAACTAAAGGTTGCACGACAAAAATAGTATCATTTTTGTCAATTTAACAAATCTAATAATTTCCACAATTTTTCCAAAAAATGTAATGTGTCAGGAAAGGGGAGTAAGAGAAATATCAGTTTGAAAGAATAATTATTAGTTGAGAAAAGGTTTTGTTGTGTTTTGTTTTAAACAAAGACAAAGCAAACATAATATATAGGAAAACTGTTGGGGTTTCTGGAGCATTTGTTTTCCTTCTGGATACTTAAACATCTTAGTTTCCTGCTCCAATCTGGTACATAACCCTACCCACCATGCTAAGCAATTCCAGGTGGAAGAGATTTTAGAGCTTGACATCGGCTCTTCCACAGTTAGCCCATCTGCAAGTCGTCAAGCCTCCATGCAATTAACTATCTTATTTACAGCTGTAATGAAGCAAAACTCAAGGATTTAGCAAGTATTGCTGATCTGTGTCTGCCTCTTCCTTGCACTTGCTTCCAAAAACTGCTTTGTTTTGATTCAAAAAAATGCAAAACATCTGCTGTTTGTCCAAATTAACTTAAAATAATTACTTTTAATTTAGATAAAGGGTGTTCTTTTCTTTCCGTTTCAAGGTTTTACAAAGTTCTGCTGCATACTTATTTGCCAATAGCTGGTACATGCACAAGACTACATTGAAATCAAATAGGTTGGCCAAGATTCAAGTTCTGATCCAAGGTCAATACATTTTTGGCAGTACTTCTTGAGAGGAATGTTTTCCTTGTGACTTTTAAAATGTCTGATATGCATAGACAGCAGGAAAGATAAGAAGAGTACCTTTGTCAAAAAGGAGGTAAGGAGGGGGAGGGTTGTAATGATAAGCAGAAACTATCCCAAAACATTCAGTTCTTCTTAACTTGATTTAAGATAAAGGAAATTATTGCTCTACACATTAATGAATAGGAATTGGGAGTGGGAAAATACAGGTCACTAATTAAGAAATTAAAAATATTTTAAGATAATTTTAAAAATGTTTAGGAAATTCCATTTTAAAATCAAGGTCAAACACTCTAGGAAGGCAAGTATTTTTTAAGCCCATTCCATCAAGCATTTTCTTAAGCAGAAATAAAGTAAGTTGTGAATGCAAAATTCACGTAGCTAAAATTCTTTAAAGACACAACGTGTAAGCAGGCTACAGGACACATAGGGAGGAGTCATACTAGTTTACCCACAAAATGAAAGAAGGAAACAAAAAGAACTAACCGAACCATCAAAGAGAGTGTCATAAATATTTTCAGTTCCACACATAGGACATGGACACTTGAATTTTTCACAATCCTTATATTTTTCTTCATCAGTGAGCTGTGCTGGACCACCAAGTAGAGCATCATTCTCTTCATCTTTATGATAATGATAAACTTTAAATTGAGAGGTGTTAAGTCCTATTAACATAAGAGAAAACACAAAATCCAGACAGTATTTATTTTTTTGAAATACCCCAAAGAAAAACTATACCAAAATCAGTACGTAAACACACACGCACACACGCACGCGCGCGCGCGTGCACGTGCCATGAACTTGAGATCACAGGACCAAGTGATTTCTATATTTACAAGAGATTACTTTGTAAATAAATTGAACAAGTAATTACAACAAAATACAGAACTATGTTATCAGGAATTTAGTTTAGAAGCCACTGCTTTTATAGAATTTTAAAAAATTGTCTTCTTAAAGTTATAGTTTTGAAAACCCCTCAAATGTGCACTATAATTAAGAAGTGCTCTTAAAATCATGTCACCATTAAAACTAAAATCTGAATAAAAATTCCATTAAAGAAAACAGGTTCACTGCCATTACAACTTCCTCAAGTACAGACACAACTGTTAGCCTTGATTTTCAAAGCAGTGGTCAATTTCATCTTGGCTCAGTAGATAACAGCATGTAGGTTGCAATGTAATTCACTAGTTATAATTCAGTGGCAGCACCTGAGACAAAAATGCAACATTTTTCTGGTGTTTGGAATTCATAAATTTTAAAATACATACAAAACCAATGGATCTATCGTATTTGCATATTTATCAAAATATCCCCAACAATCCTGAAACCAAACCTTTCATATTTCAATTGAGAGCACCACAGATCAATAAATTAATAGTTTATGCTGTCTTGTTTGCCCAAAGTATTTTAAGAGCAAAAAACATTTTTAGGCCAACCAATATTTTTCTCTGTTCAAAGTAGATATGTCAAAATTTACTACTTAAATTTACTTAAAAAAAGATAATTACTACCATGATATATTTTCTTGGAACACTAGCAATTCCAAAGCTCTAAGATTTTGTCAAAGAAAAGCTACCTTCCTTATTTTGAGACAAATGTACGTAAGCAAAAAGCTCACAAATACCAAAAATGTTAAAATTGTTGTAAATCTGTCAACAGCTGCATAGGTAATCTTAACATGATTAGTTAGATAAAATCCCAAATCTGTTTTGGTCAGTTGTCAAGTGATATCTATGAATTATAAAATACTTCAGGCAAACTCTTACAAAGTAGAAAAGTGACAAAGAAGAAATAGTAAGATGACTGAGGTGTGAAGGCCCCATTTTCTCACATGCAAAATAGAGGCAGTACTGATGACTATACAATATTGGAGTTAAAATGAAATAATAAAGACCAAATCTAATTCACTGACACAAATCACATGGTAAAAAGCCAATACATGACACTTCTGTTTAAAACAAAAAGTAGTGAATCAGTATCACATAATGCAAGCTATATATATTCACATTAAACAGGTGTTCATACTATACACGAACTTAAGCTACTCTGTAGGAAATAAAGCATTTCCTGAAGTGGCAATACATATTAAAAACAAAGACTACCCATTTAGGACAATTTAAAGATCTGTTCTACATCAGTGAAATAACTTACTATAATACATGACATTTGTCCCTAAGATTCATTATACATTCTCATTTTATGTCACCCATCCTCTAGAGAAACAAGTTAGTAAGCTATGTGAAAATACATATTCACATTTAAAGATAAGTAGAGGAATTGAGTGGACATGGGAGACCATGCCCAGGAGTGAGGCTTTTCTCCACATTACAAGGTAAGTGTTACTAATTTATTAAATTCTGGTTGTGATTCCAAGTGTATTCTCCTATTGCTTTGGTTTATTCTTAATTATGAGAAGGTAGATTTAACCTTTGCTGACTATACAACAGGGGGGGAATTAAAAAGCAAGCTTTTAAAAAAAGGGCAAACTCCTTTCACAGTCCAAAAACCAAAGAACAAAACAATACTGGCCAGATGCAAAATTGCCCAGGCTGTAATCAAGAAACCACTTGGAGCTGTTCTCTATCCCTCATCAGCCAGTACTCACTTGGCAGACCTGAGCACATGAATTTGCACACAGTGACCTATGGTGGCATACTGGCCACATGAGTTCAAAGTGGACATGGTCCACTTTACTACTTATGAAGGAACTGGCTGGAAGTTGCAAAACGTATCAGACTTTACAAAATGTCTCCTCTATAAATGTTTGTTACCACAAATAATTCTTATCTTCCCATGGCAATAATAAAGCCAACTGGCCTAGCTAATTACTACAGATTTCTTCTCCAACTGAATTTCATCAGGGGCAAAGGTTTCAGTCTTACAGGCTCTTGTGCACAGTCAGTGTTCAATTTTATAAATATTCTGGAAAAAGAAATGATAATAATCTTAAAGCACTAGGTATGTAATGTTTCCTTAGTACAAAAATGTCAGTAAAAACAGATTTTCTTAGAAGGATAATTATAAATTCAACAGGTAAATCAAAAGACTAAAATTTGTTTTAAGAAAGTATGCTTTGTTAAAAAAAAAAATAAGGATAGTTGCTGCTAAAATCCTTTTGTATAAAGTAAAAATCCAAGGTAAAAAAAAGTCCAAAAATTATCCAACATATTAATTTATCCATATTCACATGAAATTATTTTAAAGTCTGTTTCAAAATTTCAGTAGACTTAAAAGTTTTACTGTTTATTTAGGGAATCATAAAACTGGAATGAAACAGGGAAAAAAAAGTATCTAGTGCTGCCACCTAGAGGCAGAAATTTTGAATTTTAGAGACTACAAAATAATACCTACTACCTAAGACTGCCTTTGTAATTATTGTCACTCCAAAATTAATCATTTCTGTCAGAAATGACATGAAAGTAAAACCTTGATCATCACACTGTCCTACAGGAATATACATTCTACAATCACTATTAAACTGTTTGTCATACAGTATGTAATCACGTACGTAAGTCTTTGAAGAGGAGATGAAAAACTGAATTTCAAATTTCTTACCTCTTCTACTGAGAAAGCTTTCTCTGAATTGGCTAAAAGAAACGAACTTTATAAGCCATTTGAGAAAAGGAACTCTTACTAGACTAGTTTTTAATAGGTGACTTGAATCATTTGGTCAGGCACGGAATAAAGAAAGGAGTAATCCAGATTGGGCTTTAGAAATGTAGTTACGTGGAGGAAAATCAAGCTCTGGTTTTCCTCACAATAAGCAGAGCAGATGTATATGGTTTAATTCAATTCTGACTTGAAGTGATCAAGTCACTTGTGCTAGGAAAGGAGAGACAGAAGAGGTAGTGAAATGAAATTAAAATGCTGTCATTTATAATTAGAAAATGTTTAGGATCTCACATTATTTTGGCAACAGGATCAAAGCTCTCATGTTTCAAGGATGTATTTATAGAAAGTAATATCACAGGCATTGGGGTAGATCAGTTTAGCAGGACTGTTTTTATTTAAGCTCACCATAGTCTTACCAACCCCTACGAAAGCAACAGCACAAATTATTTTCTCTATCATTGTAGTTTCTAGCCATGAAAAAAACTACCTTTTTCAGTGCTCACCTGTTTCTATTTACACTGGCTTTTAAAACTATTTGGAACAGTTTAAATACTGCCAATGACTGACAGACCGATGCATTTGATCAAATATATCCCTTCTTCAAAAAAAAAATCTAAAGTTTCTATTAATACAGTTGCAAATTAGTAAACCTAGTATTTTATATTCATGCAAATAGGAAAGGGAGAATATGTACATAAATCAAATTCTAAATTAGTAAAGGCAGTAGTTGTTAGTTGTTTGACTAATCAATTAAGCTTCTATTGAATCCAACTAATGGAATCTTGTGAACTTTCTACAAACGTCTTTTAAGAACCAGGCAATTTCTCTTTTGCATAAATCTAGGCTCAAGTATCTGAACTTCTGAGAGAACAATACACAAAATGGAAATTCAGTATAACTAAAAAAACAGTGAATTTTAAGGGCAAATGCTGTATCAATCAAAAGCCTTATACATGAACACTCATAGTATATTTTTACTTACAGTTTTTTTCTACATGAAAAAATGAAATAACAGCAGAATGGATGAAATGATATGATACACCAACAATACTACTTAGCAATGAGGTACAAAGAACTACACTGACACAAGCAACATTAACATGGTAGATGGATCTCAAAGCTATTATGCTAGTAAAAAGAGGAACATGATAGACAAATCACAAAAATATGCTGAGTGAAAGAAGTTAAATATAAAAAGTATACATGTGTAGGGATCTATTTATATAAAATTCTAGAAAAGGAAAAACTAATTTACGATGACAGAAATCAGATGAATTTGCATTTACAGGGGGATATTGAGCCGGAAGGGACATGGGAATGTTTTAGGGTGATGCAAATGTTCACTGTCTGTGTTCTGATAAAATGATTGTGTCACTCTAATGTTTCAGCACTTCATAAGATTATGCAAGTCACGTAAAAAAGGACATCAAGTAGGTGATCTTAGCAATATACATTTCCAAAGAACTCATTTAAAATATGTAAGGAATTCTTGCAAATCATTAAGAAAGAAAAATCAATAGAAAAGTAAAAGACTTGAACAGGCAGCTCACAAAATATAAAGTGTTTAACTGGCCAACAAGCATAGAAAAATAATACTTTACTTCATTAGCCAAAGAAATGCAAATTAAAAACCACAAGGCTGTGTCATTATGTAAACTGAAGATGGAAAATGTCAAGGGTCGGTAAGAATGTAGCATACTCATACACTGCAGGAAGGGGTATAGTTCCAGCAGGTTCACTCTGGAATACTTGCAACATCTACAAAGGCTCAATGGACATGTTCCCTATGGTCTAGTGGGCATGCTCTTCTCCCAACAGGAATGTATGCATCTCTAGGTTCAGTAGAAGACACAGGAAAAGGGGCCCGGAATTGACCTAGAGGCAGAGTGCTTGCCTATCACGTATGAAGACCCAGGTTCGATTCCTTGGTACCACATACATAGAAAAAAGTTGAAAGTGGTACTGTGGAACAAGTGGTAAAGTTTTAACCTTGAGAAAGCCCAAGGACAGTACTCAGGCCCTAATTATAAGCCCTGTAATTGGCAAAATAATAAAAAAATTAAAAAATGAAGACATATAAAAAAAACTCGCAAAGCTCTGATGTTACTAATAGTCAAGCATGGAAACAATACATGGGTATTCATTCGTAAAAGACTTACATAATGCAGTCTACTCACACAATAAATGAATTACAGAAATGAAGTTATGATCACATAGACCAGACATAAACAAAAAGTACACAATTTAATATCTCATAGTAAGAAAAAGTATACTATTAGAAGCCATGAGAGTAATTTTCTGGTGGTGGAAAGTGTGATGCAGAAACATAAGGACATTTCTGGGGAACGGGGTAATATATTATTTCTTGAGTTCAGTATTGATTCAAATGTATGTGTTTATTTTTGCAAAAATCCATCAAGCGGCCAGCTTTTGTGCACTTTCTTTTGGTGGGTCATGGGGCTTAAACTCTGGACCTGGGTGCTATCCCTGAGCTCTTCAGTTCAAGGCTGCCCTACCCCTGTTTTCTAGTGATTAATTGGAGATAAGAGTCTGCACCCAGTATTGTGTACTTTTTTGTATATGTTATACTACAAGAAAATTTACACTTAAAAAGGTGAGAAAAGTGACTATAAAACAATCTTTAAATAAAACAACTGTGTTTCAAAATCCTCACTGTGTACCTAACTCACAGATATGCAAAAGATCGCCTAAGAAATACTTTAGCAAAACTAAACAGATTGAACCTAAGTGTAGTCAAGTCTAACAATGTACAGAAAATATAGAAGACGAAAGAACATGTTGAAAGAAATTACTCAGCCAGGAGCCTGTGGCTCACACCTGTAATCCTAGCTACTCAGGAAGCTAAGATCAGAAGACTAAGGTTTGAAGAAAACTTCCTCAGAAAACTCTATGGAACTCTTATCTCCAAAAATAATCAGCAAAAAGCTGGACCAGAGGTTTGGCTCCAGGGGTAGAGCACTAGCCAAGCAAGACAGCTGATCAAGAATGAGGCCCAGAGTTCAAAATCCATCAGTGTGTGTGCATGTGAGCACAGTTGTACACACAAGTTCCCCTTCAATGCTTAGACACAGAGTGCCAGCAAATGCCAAAATGAAGAACATTCTACAGGACAAGAAACTCACTTTCTTGACAGTTGAAAGGACCAAAAGAAAAACAGGGTGATAGTGGCTCACACCTGTAATCCTAAGCAGGAGGGTAAGATCTGAAGATGAGGGTTCAAAGCCAGCCCAAGCAAGAAAGTTTGAGGGATTTTTATCTCCAGTAACCACCATAAACTCGGAAGTGGCACTTTGGCTCAAAGTGATAGAGCACTAGCCTTGAACAGAAAAAGCTCAAAGACAGCATCCAGGTCCTAGGGGGAAAAATGGGGAAAAAAAGAAAGAAGGAATAAAGACAATAGGAATGAACAAAGACAGGGGAGATCATATGATTCCATATCATATAGGCCCTGACTAGCTTCATATTCAAATAAGGAACTTTTTTAATATTCATCATTTGACCAAGGAAACATACATATTTACTATAAAAGAAAGAAATTATGGGCAATTATTTTCTTCTCTTTTGGTACAATGTAATGGTAATACTGTAGTTATATTGAAAAGGGAAGCCATTGTCTTTTCTAAAGGTAAAAAAAAAAATGGGGCTAGGAGTTTGGCCTAGTGGTTGAGTGCTTGCCTAGCATGCATGAAGCCCTGGGTTCAATTCCTATGTACCACATACACATAAAAAAAAAAAGCCAGAAGTGAGGGGCCGGGAGTTTGGCCTAGTAGTTAAAGTGCTTGCCTAGCATGCATGAAGATCCAGGTTCGATTCCTCGGTACCACATATAGAAAAAGCCGGAAGTGGTGCTGAGGCTCAAGTGGTAGAGCTCTAGCCTCGAGAAAGTCCAAGGACAGTCAGTGCTCAGGCCCTGAGCTCAAGCCCAGGACTGGCAAAAAAATAAAAAGCCAGAAGTGGTGCTGTAGCTTAAGTGGTATAGTGCTAGCCTTGAGAAAGCCCAAGGATAGTGCCCAGGCGCTGAGTTCAAGCTCCAAGACTGGCAAAAAAATAATAGAATAAAATATAAATAAAATCACAGGATTCACTTCATAAGTATCCAGAGAAGTATCAACAAAGAATGATTGGCTATAATTGATATCTGGTGAAGGTAGATGATGACTACATGGAGGTGATTATACAATTCTTTCTATCATCATAAATATTTACCAAACCAATAAATTGTACAAACTACAGATAACTCAATCTGCCTTTTATACCAACAAATCTTTCTATGTTCTAGAGGCAAGATTTCTGGGTATTTCCAAGTAAGTAATGGACAGCCATTTTGGTTAAACATCTAAGATTTGAAATAGTAGATGATAAATCCCCAAAATCTTGACAAGAAACTTTTTTTCTTTTAGTTGGTCCTGGGGCTAGAACTCTAGGCCTAGGCACTGACCCTGTGCTCTTCAGCTCAAAGCCCAACCCCTGAGCCTGGGTGTTGTCCCTGAGCTCTTTAACTCAAGGCTACCATCCTACCCCTGGGGCCACAGCACCACTTCTGATTTACTGGTGGTTAACTAGAGATAAGAGTCTCATGGACTTTAGTGCCCCAGGCTGCCTTTGAACCACTATCCTCAGATCTCAGCCTCCTGGAGTAGCTAGGATTACGCATGAGCCAACATGCCCAGCTTACAAGAAATTCTTGATAAACAACTTTCCTGAACTCAGTTTTTTAAATTATCTTTAAATAGTTGCACAAAGGAATTACCAGTCAACAACAAAGATGTTTTTAATGACCTTAAAGACAGATCTGAATATGATATTTTTTTTGCCCGTCCTGGGCTTGTGCTCAGGGCATGAGCACTGTCCTTGGACTTTCTCAAGGCTAGAGCTCTACCACTTGAGCCACAGCACCACTTCCAGCTCTCTTCTCTGTATGTGGCATGGAGGAATCGAACCCGGATCTTCGTTCGTACTAGGCAAGCACTCTACCACTAAGGCAAACTACCAGCCCTGAATATGAATTTTAACTTCACAATGTGTAGGAGTTGAGTATCTGCTACCTGAAATGCTTAAGACCAGAATGTTTCTGATTTTACTCTTTTGAATTTCAGAATATCTTCAGGGATGTAAAAAATTGTCTTGTGGGTTAGGGATTTAGCTCAGTGGAACCACTCTTGACTGAGTTCAGTTCTCAGCTGGCGGCAGTGGGGAGGGGAATGCCTTGGGAACAGGCCTTAAGCCTAAGCATGAAATTCATGTTTCATACACTCTCTACACATGTGACCTAGAGTGCTAGACAAGCACTCTACCACTAGGACAAAATCCCAGCCTTATAGATCATTTTTTAAAAGTGAATATTTACTTTCCAATGTAACCCAGAATCACACTGGGTTAAGTGGGTTCTATCTTGTTTTAACTACTATTTTCAGAGATTAAATTTTAAGTTTCCCTATTCTACAAACCTTCCTAATTTCTCAGGACCAATGAGGAAAACTGCCTAGATCTCCAAATTCCTGAAAATGTATTACTGACTGGAAAGAAATACAATTATTGTGTACTTCATTACTGCTCTTTGGAGCACACCCCCACACACACGTGTGTGTATAGATACCCATGTGGGTACTGCTATATAGGAAACAAAGTGAAATCCAAGAATGAACTTTATACTATTCTTATCACTAGCCTAGTTTGCTAGGTACAGAAGATTACTTGGATGTTTGAACGCACTGTGACTATTTCATCCACAGACTATAGAGAGCTTTCATTAGAACAAGAGATGGGGGGGAACACTATGGTATGGAGAACAAAAGCCAAGAGCTCCAAGTTTTAGTGGCCATGTTTCCTATGGGGGTATTGTATAAGAAGAGTAATACTATATTTTTTTCCTATTCACAGATGGAAAAGAGTAAAATTTTTGCTTTATTTAAGCCCAATAGCAATAATCTTACATGGGTTTCAGAAAAATGATACACATTTTATAGTGGGATAATGAGGACCATTAGTTATTAGAAAGAACAAATTATTCTCTTTCAATTCACCAGACTTATTCATTCGCTCATTTAATAGACTATCCTCTCTCCTTTTCACTAAAGTGGCCTTCCCATACAGAACACCTGGCCATGCAACATGCCACCAGACAGACTTCAGGAGGTATCTTGATGAGGAGAAACTGAGAATTTCCAAAGGGAAGCCACAGGATAAAACCAACACTTGATGCTTGCCTTTCATTTCAAGGAAAGCAGTATAAAAGCAATAGAAAAAGAAAAGGGTAGCTGAAAAATATAGTTGCTTTCCACAAAGGAGTCTTAAAAATAAAAAATCACGAACTTAATAATTTTCCTAAATGAAATTATGCCATTATTCCCCGATTTCTTTGTACTAACTAAAAGGACAAAGTATCAAACTTCACTAAAGTTTCAACACTGTAATACATTTCATTAATCAAAGATAAAAACTACGTTAAAAGCAAGAGAATTATTTTATGTCTGTGATTAGGCAGTTGGAGGGCTTGTATTTTATGTATACATTTGTACACTTCAACTTATTTAACAGTGTCAGCTCACTAACTGCAGTTTTTTTACATATAAAGAAAACAGATTTAGAATTTTAAAAATAAATTACAGTAATTTTATGCGTACACCTTGCATCTCTTAGAAACCATGTATCCCTAACATTCCCCTTACATTTCTACCACTTCCTCATCTCCCTCCCCCTCTCTAAACCCATAAACTCCATTTCATTTGGAATAAAGAAATAAAGGGTACAGATTAAAACAAAACCAAACTAAAAACAAAAACCAGCTTTTGCAGTGGGCAGGGCCAAAGCCTGTGAGAGTGACTCATAGGGTACACTTCAGTAGTCCTGCCGCCCCCCCCCCAAAAGGAACAGGGAAGAGATGCCTCAAAGGTTTATGTTTGTTTATAGTATTATTGTGATTTTATTATCTTTCAGTAGTTGAACAAGGGGTTTCAATTCAACATGTCAATGCGTGAGTATAATTTATGAATGTATTGTGAATATTTCATCCACAGTATAGAGATTTTGAGTGAGAGAGAGAGAGAGAGAGAGAGAGAGACAGAGAGGGGGGGGGAGAGGGAGATTTTGAGAGAAATGATGGGGGGAACATCCTATAGCCTGAAGAACAAAAGCCAAGAAAAAGCTCCAAGGTTTGGTGACAATGCTCCCTGATCATTGTCTACCCTTTCATCATTCTTCACCATCTCTCACAACCTCGCCCATCCCCTCCATTTTCCTAGTTCCATTTTCACATACACACATGGAATATTATGACTGCATTCTTCCACCCTTCCTTTCTTCATTTGTCTGCTCCCACCCCCCTTGACTCTACCCTCAGCCTGGACACCTCCCATACATCTTTCTGATATTCATTTTGTTGGACTGCTAGCTACTTGTTCAAAGAGTGACACCTATAAGAATTTTCTTTCAGTTAATAATCTGTATACATATCACCCAGTTTATGTTTACATACATATTTATGAATTAGATCTAACTACCACATATAAGAGAAAACATGCATCCTTTGTCTTTCTGGGCCTGACTTACTTCATTTAACATCAGTTTTTCCAGGTCCGTCCATTTCTTTGCAAATTACGTAGAGGATGCATATACTGCAGGGGCTGCATAAAAACTGCTGCAAAATGACAAAAATGCAAAGAAGCCACTTGAAAGAGAAGAGTAGCAGCAGTCCCTCTGTAGCTGAAGACATAGATAGCCCTTCCACTGGGGCTGGAACAGAACTAAGTAGCACCAAGAATAACATCTATTTGACCACAGCTGGACCCAGAGAGTCTGTTGCTTATACAGTAAGAAAGCTGGGTATGTGAGAGGATCATGCGCAGGTCTGGAAAGTTCCCTCTGTTTACTGAGACCAGGTGGTAATGAGACATAACATGAAACCTATGAAGATGGGACCCATTGTCTATGACTGGCTTTGCAAGTAATTTGCTGAAACTATATTTGTTAGAACTGCATATATAATGAAGTGTCTTTAATTAAGTCAAAATATACCCACTATAGGGACTTGGCATATAGCTCAGTAGTAATATGAGCTTAGCATGTACAAAGCCCTGCATTCAGTCACCAGCACACACAGAAAAAATGCCAAAACAAAACAAATAACCCCCCCCAAAAAACAAACCGTGTTTCTGTTCTATTTATAAACAAAAATCATCTTAAGCCAGTCGCGTTGGTTCACACCTGTAATCCTAGCAACTCAGGAGGCTGAGATCTGAGTATCATGGTTCAAAGTCATCTGGGCACTAAAGAATGAGAATCTTATCTCCAATTAACCACTAGAAAACCAGGAGTAGGGCTGAGGCTCAAGGGGTAGGACAGTAACCTTGAGCTGAAGAGCTCAGGAACAACACCCAGGCCCAGGGGTAGGGTGATAGCCTTTAGCTAAAGAGCTCAGGAACAATACCCCGGCCCAGAGTTCAAGTCCCATAGCCCCCCCCCAAAAAAAATTATCTTAACTATGACCTCTGGAATCATCACAACAAGTCTTGAGATACCTAAATAGGCCTTTGACCTGTCCACCTAGGCATGCTCCATCACCCTTTATTGTCCAGCTTCTCTGTTGGGTCAAATGCTCACCCCTTCTTTCTCATAAAGGTGAGACAGAATTTTTCCATATACTCTTCTCAGTGTCTGGCTGATGGAAGAGTCAAAACCAAAACCAAATAGTTTGCCTTCAGACCAATTTCTTGACTATACAAACAGGAAAACTAGAAGATCTACTCTAAACAAACAACTTGTTCTTCACAGGTTTTCAGTGAGAAATGAGGGATTACTTTGAGAAAGTGCAGAAAGAAGCCCAGAAGGCAAAGCTTTTCATGCTTGTACATATATATCACCCCATTCTTGATTGAGAGTATCTTTCACAGCCTCTCAAAGTTACATTATTTGTTGCAAAGAAGAGGAGGCAATAAAGTGTAGCACCATGGTATATCCTTTAGAATTTCAGGGAACTTGGTGAAAATCCAGTCATAGCCAAACACTACCTAATTGACAAGACCATAGTTAGTTACCTTCCTAAGTGTTGGCCTCCTTTTGTGCCAAACAGAGCAAACACAACATACACTGGAAGGTTGCAGCAATTGCTGAATGAGATAAGATATGCAAAGCGCTTATCACAGTATCTTGTAGAGTAAGCACTCAATGGAGGCAAACTTTTAAAAAAAGAGGCTTAAAAATATAGTGCATTTATAGTTCCCCTCCTCCCAACTGAGGATTTATAAGCATCATTAAATACAACTCAACTTGGAGAATACATTAGATGATTATTTTGGTAGCAGAATTTTATCTTCCTAATTATGTTTTGCTTAGGCAAATGTCAAAAATGAGTTTCCACTTCCAGAGCCGACATTGATGGGATAGTGGAGATGATGGCAGCAGGGATGAGCTCAGAAATGCAGTCAACCGGGGAAGGGTGCAAAACAGGTGACTTGGTAATCCTCTGTGGGGAAATCCAATCTCATCCTACTCTCATTCTACATGAGCATACTGGAGGAATAAAGATATTTATACTGAAACTGAAAAGGTAGGTGGCAGATGGCCACACTCATTGAGCACGCCCTCACCCATCTTATTTCGCACTCCCAACAATTCTGCTATCACTCAAGAATGATAGCATAGGGGCCGGGAGTTTGGCCTAGTGGTTAAAGTGCTTGCCTAGCATGCATGAAGACCTGGGTTCGATTCCTCGGTACCACATACATAGAAAAAAGCCGGAAGTGGTGCTGAGGCTCAAGTGGTAGAGCTCTATCCTTGAGAAAGTCCAAGGACAGTGCTCAGGCGCTGAGCTCAAGCCCAGGACTGGCAAAAAAAAAAAAAAAAAAAAAAAGAATGATAGCATAGATCAAGGTTCAGGTTTACAAATACCAACACTAGCAGCAAAACCCCACTGCCACGATGCCAAAGACCATGGCATAAGGCAAATTTTTTAGTGAAAGGATCAAGGAGAATTTTCCATAAAGCTGCGATAAAATGATCAATGCATTAGTTAGAAAACATGAAGTACACTGAATAAGAAATAAAGCTAGACAAATAGTTTGATGTTAAAAAGTCTATATCTGTCACTGTCTATGCCATGTCAGTGGAATCTTGACTTGATTTACAGAAAAGTGCGGAGCCACATAGGATTTTTTAGGCAATACTATAAAAATATTCACTTGTGCTTATAAGAAAAAAGAGAAGAGAGACTTTAAAAGCAATGAATGACTTGGTGAAAACGATTTCTACAATTAAAACAACTTTTTAAAAAGCCATGTAACTCTTTATATGCCAGGTGTCTAGAAATGTAGGCAGGGCTGCTTATGAAATATATTTCTAAGCAAAGATGATGATAATGACATAGCAAAGGAGTAACACCGCAAAAAGTCAAACAAACACTGAGATGTCACAGTCAATTGGTACCTCCTGGGATGATGATAAATTAGGAATTAGTTTTTAGAGAATAACAGAAAGCCCTATTTCAGAATTTAAATTTAAGCAAGAATAAGGTAAAAATTTAAAATATTACATTAAAAAGCTCTTTTGTCTGCCAGGAAGTTAGCCTACTGGTAGAGTGCTTGCATGAAGACCCGGGTTCAATTCTTCGTTACTCATATATTAAAAAAGCCAGAAATGGTGCTATAGCTCAAGTGGTAGCGCTCTAGCCTTGAGAAAGCCCAAGGACAGTGCCCAGGCCCTGAGTTCAAGGCCCAGGACTGGCAAAAAAAAGCTCTTTTTTCACTTTATAAAATACATAGACAAGATGAATCAATAAGCAAAACATCATCCATATCCTTATTTATAGAAGTTCACTACCTAGACAATGTAAGCTTGGTGACTATAATGGTACCTAAAATCTTAATGTCTCCCTTTTTTTGCCTGCTATGTCTCCCCACTCCCCAAATTTACTTAACAATACCAACTGTGCAAAAGACATGTGTTTACAGAGGTAGCAAGCACATGGAACTCATAGTCTATGAGCGAAAACGGGAGCCAAATAACTACAAAAAATCAATACCTAAGTACTCCACATATAAATAAGAACTCTATTAGCAGAAGGACTAATAGTGTTATTTTGTGATGACACAAACTTACCTAACCATGATGCGATCAGTATAGCATCAATTCCATCAATTGGGTCGCAGATCCTCGAAACAACTGGGTGGATTTGCTGAGCTAGGTAATACTGGGTATCAATGGTTAAATTGTCTTGTTTCTGTAGCTGCTCAGGTGCATAGGCCCTCTGGCTTGCAGAGAGGTTTGACCCATCCTAAAAGAAAACATAGTACAGATAAACTTAATAGTCACTTGTGATCAACCAGAGAGGTAACAGTTTAGATTTTCTGTGTTCAATTCCAAACACCAACAAATCTTGACCTACTGATGAACACTTCACATATATCTTAAAAGTAGAAAGATCAAAGCCTTCTTCATTTCAGCCTTCTACACTGTCTGAGAATGTAAATCCAGCATGTGTTATGTTCTATTTTTTGTCAGAACATGAAACCAGCAAGATAGCAATGACTAGATTAAAAAAATTTCCACCTGCCATGACAAAAACACATTGAAAAGAATGGGTAATGATTTAGCTAGGAAAAAAGTTATGAAAGGAATGGTAATAAAGGAATATATGGCTGGGCTCCAGTGGCTCCTGATTGTAATACTAGCTATTCAAAAGACAGATTTAAGTATCCTGGTTCAAAGCCAACCCAGGCAGGAGATGCTGTGAGACTCTGTGAGCCACCAAAAAAGGCAGAAGTGATACTGTGGCTCAAGTGGTAGAGCACTAGTCTGGAGCAAAAAGAGCTCACGGGGCCAGGAGTTTGGCCTAGTGGTAGAGTGCTTGCCTAGCATGCACGAAGACCGGGGTTCGATTCCTCAGTACCACATACAAAGAAAAAAGCCAGAAGTGGTGCTAGGGCTCAAGTTGAAGAACTCGAGCTTTGAGAAAGTGCAAGGACAGTGCTCAATCCCTGAGCTCAAGCCCAGGACTGGCCAAAAATAAAATTTAAAAAAAAAAAAAAGAGCTCAGGGATAATGTCCAGACCCTAAGCTTAAACCCGAGCACGTGTGTGTGTGTGTGTGTGTGCATGCACACACACACATGAATGCATGCACAAACATATGTATAGTTTATTATTCTGTTAATGTGATTCTTTTGACCAGAATTTCAGCCATAGTAGTAGTAATAGCACCCCCATTACTATTTTTATTCACTGAAGCACAAATTAACAAAATGAAAAACCCACAGAGAAGAAAACTATGGGTAAGATGTAAGAATTAGAACAAAAGCAGGATCCTAATGAGTATGCCTGTCCACTGGAATGAAGAGGTAGCTGTCCTCATGGAAAGAAAGGTAGGTAGAGATGCTTTTTAAAGGCTCTTTTACTATTTAAAATTAGTTATGAAATTATATATAATTGGCTTTCTAGCCCTTCAGTGATGTCATCATCTATAAGTCAAAAGTCATTACTCTACTGGACCAACATCCAACGACTCACCCCATTCATGCTGTCATTTGAAACAACAAAATTTAATATTCAGACTAGCAAATTATACTATTCACAGTGCTCAGCTGCTCTGCAGAACTGATTGTAATGCGAATCCTATTCTTTTACTTCTGCTACAATCAGTCGATTCTCAGCTTAGCATCCAGCCCAAAGCAGAGGCAACTTTATGCAACACTGTCTTTACCACAGACCAAAGCAACCAAAGCCTGTTTTTCAACCAAGTTCTACACATTGTAAAATAAAATGAGATAGCTAAAAAAGGAGCAAAATTCACATTAAAATCTTTTCTTTGTATTATTAGATCACAACATAGTAAAAAGATTAATTAAAAAAACAGGGTCAAGCTTAATGTTTTTAAAAGCTTGAACCTTTACATGAGAATAGGGCTACAGTTGATGGCAAAGTTTTTAAAAAAATCCCTGGGTATAGTAATCATATGCCATGCTATATTCAGATTGTTTCTGTTTGTTTTTTCAGTCCTGGGGCTGGGCACTGTCCTTGGGCTTTCTCAAGACTAGTGCTCTATCACTTGAGCCACAGGACCACTACTGGCTTTTTCTGTGTATGTGGTATGGAAGAATTGAACCCAGGGTTTCACATATGGTAGGGACATACTCTACCACTAGGCCACACTCCTGGTCCAATCCTTTTTAAATAAAATAAAATTTAAAAAGATCTTCTTTTAGAGCTTGGCATTTGGCAGAAGGCAGGGGGAAGGAGAATGAGGGGAAAGGGATGGGTCAGTGTGGAGTGCTTGCCTAGCATTCCCAGTATAGCAAAAATACAAAATAAATTATAGATGCTTGAGTTTCCACTGCATCAAAGGTACCATATAAGAGTTACAAAAGCCAAGTTACAAAATAATGAGCCGGCACCAGTGGCTCATGCCTATAAACCTAGTTACTCAAGAGGCTGAGATCAGATGATCACGGTTCAAAGCCACCCAGGGCACCAAAGTCCCTGAGACTCTTATCTTCAACTAACCACCAGAAAACTAGAATGGTGCTGTGGCTCAAGTGGTAGCACTAGCCTTGAGCTGAATAGCTTAGGAACAGTGCCCAGAACCAGAGTTTAAAAAAAAAATTGCAAAAATTCTGAGCTTAAGAGACAGGCAGGGATTACAGCTCATGCCTGTAATCCTGGTTACATAGGAGGGTGAGATATGAGGATTGTGGTTCAAAGCCAACACAGGCACTAAAAGACACTAGTTGGTCACTAGAAAATGGGAAGTGGGGCTGGGGCTCAAGGGGTAGTAGGTAGCCTTGACCTGAAGAGCTCAGGGACAGATCCTAAGCTCAGAGGTAAGGTGGTAGTCTTGAGCTGCAGAGGGACAATGCAACGCCCAGGACCAGAGTTCAAGTCCCATGCCCAACAAAAAAAAGTACTAAAATACATGAAAAATAGATTTACTGATACATTAGTATGATCATTTCGATTATATAAAGACAAGAAGTAATCATAAGACCTAATATATTAAAGACATTAAAGAACAGAAGTTTAACTTTTAAATACATGCATCACCTTATTCTTAAGTTACCAAATGCCTCCATTGCAGGTTTAGCAAAGTGGTTTGATTTCAACATTAGATATTTCGTTTAATCTATTTTTTCAAAGTTATATGCTACTGTCTGATTCTGTCATTAATAATCTTGAGAGTTTTCCCATGTATGTGAAGGCTTAACTGAAAGAAACTAGCCTATTTACCAAAAATCTTTATTTGCATAATATGAAAATTGTTTTTGTGAGATGGGACTTGTCAAAAGCAATATGCAAAGCACATTAAGGGCTGGAGCAAACCAGACATTTATGGAAATATTTTCCTGCAGGAATTGGCTTTCTGTAATAGTTCTTAATCAAGGGTAACCCTAGGAGGGAGACAGAGTCAAGTGCTGATTCCTGTCCATGTACTTAAATCATTTGTTGCACGTATCATCTACAATAACAGACATCAACCAACTACTTTTAAATTTCTTCAAGACTGGTGCTTTAAAAATATATCAATTGTAGTTCATGGTATAATGTATTTCAGTTTATGTAAGATCCTTTACTATAACATAATGAAATGAAAATTAGGATTCTTATTCAGATGAATTATGCTTGGAGTAAGTTAACCATACCAGAATAATGCTCAAGAATTTGGACAAAGACTTATGACCACTCCCCTTTACCACAAAGCTCCACCAGAAATTAAAGAGTTTTGTGCCAATGGTCATCAAATACTTCCAAAAGAGGGGGAAAAACTGCCCTTCTTTCCTCTCCCTCTCCCTACTCCTGTTGGTGGCATGTTACTTTCAACAGAAAACAGCTTATAATTTAAAATTGCACCAGAAGGCTTAGAGGTATCTCACAGAAGAGGGAAAAGGCAAGCAGATAGATTATCTCTTTATAACTATACATTCTTTTCAAGCATTATTTTGACAGATTCATATTAGAAAATGTCAGATGTATAATTAAAGGACTACTGCTGGACATACAGCAAAGCTTACAAACATTTATCCCCCACCCCATTAAATTGGGGATGGAATTCAGAGCCTCACATGTTAACAAGTGCTCTATCTCTGAGCTACATCCCCAGCCCACAAAATATTCTCATTAAAGTTCAAAGCTAATTTAGGATTGAAATAGTAGCTAGTCTTAAATACCCGTCTCACTGGAATTATTTTAGTATACCAAAATACTAGTCTTCAATGTTTTATGCAAGTTTTGATGAAACATGCCATAACTCTGACTAACATTTTTTAAGTGCTGCTAATAGTAGCCAGACTAAACTATTTAAGACATTATAGTAATGTGGATTTTACTCAGGGCTTGTGAAAAAGGTCTTATAAATTACCTGACAGATGACATATGACACTGTATCTCCAGCTTTCACCTTCCTGCCTCCTTGAGAATTGATCCAGAGGGCAACGTGCACATGAGGGAGGCTTTTCTTGTCAGGGTAATCCTGGGGATCCTTTGTCAATGCCTAAGAGAGAAAAGATCAAACAAAATAGCTCCAAACTTTAAAACTATTCTCAAACAAATATACATATGCTGAATACATTTTTCAAGCACCACACTAGCCAGAAAAACATGAAAGTGACAGAGACTACAGGGATTAGCAGTGTGGCCTAGTATAAGAGTATTGCTTAGCATGCACAAAGCCCAGAGTTCAATTCCTCAATACCATATACACACAAAAAGCCAGAAATGGTGCTGTGGCTTAAGGACAGTGCCCAGGCCCTAAGTTCAAGCCCTAGAACTGGCATGCATGCATACATACGTAATTGGTCCTAAAATTTAGTAAATGGTATAACCAGATAAAAGCTTAATAACAAAGAAATATGTTCAAGGACCATCCTATGAATTTTTTTTGGGGTCAATCATGGGGCTTGAACTTGGCCTGGGCGCTGTCTCTGAGCTCTTCAACACAAGGCTACTACCCTACCCCTTGAACCACAGCCTCACTTCCTGTTTTCTAGTGATTAATTGGAGATAAGAGTCTCACACATGCTTTCAGTGCCCAGGCTGGCTTTGAACCTCGATCCTCAGAACTCAGCCTCCTGAGTAGCTAGGATTACAGGCGTGAGCCACCAAGATCAGCCCTTGCATATTTTTTAAAAATCAAGATTTTAAAACCAGTCTATGGAGCCTTCAGGTATTTCTGTCCAACAAACATTTTTCCTTACCCCTTTTTCCCTGCCTGAAATATTCTTGTTTCTGTCACTTTATCTTTGAACCTATTTAAGGGTAGTCAACAGGCAAGAAGAAGGATGGAGACCAAAATGCTGCTTATTGAGCCAACGAGTTCTAAAGTGTGGTCTGAAGATCACTGGGAGTTCATAATACCCTTTCAGGCAATCTTGAATTCACAATTTTTTTCAAAAACCCTATTATTTATACTGATAATGGAGAAGCAATGGTGGGTAAAATGGCTGGTGCCTAAGAAACAGGAAATAGGCAGGACAGCAGTAAACTGTACTAATAGTCAGTTTCCAAACTTGTTCAGAATAGCCTTTAAAGATATCAGTTCTTGAGTATGAGTCTACTGTTATATGTGATAAAACAGAAAGTCCACACAAAACACATCGGAAGAGTCAAAGATGGTCCAAAAAAAGCATATGCACAATTCTTTGCATTACAAGCCATAAACTAGCCATTGTCCCAACAAACCACCATTTTAATTGAAAAACAAAATGGTGGGCAAAGTAAGAGTTTTTCTAACATGAGTATCTACCTGGAAGTTTCTTTCCTCTTCCCTACCCCTCACCCCCCCTCAAAAAAAGAAAAAAAAAGGAAACTGATCCTGTAAAGATAATGTTTAGTTTAACTAGTACTGATAACACTTACAAAAGTAAATTAAAGCTGAGCACTGGTAGTTCATAACTATAATCCCAGCTACTAAGGAGGCTGAAATCTGAGGATCATGGTTCAAAGATAGCCCTAGAATGAAAAGTCCATGAGACTCTCCAATAATTTGTCACACACACACACACACACACACACACACAATCCCATGAGTGAAGGTATCCTGAGAGCAAGAAATTTTGACAACTGCTTTGGCCAAATTAAGCAAGTCTTCAAATTTAGCTGCATACACTCAAGTTATGTATGCTAAATTGATCAGAATAGGAGAGGGCCGCCTAGGAAACACTCCAAGTATTTGAGTCTACTACAACCTGGATCGTTAGGTCTTGTTCACTTCAGTGGGTAATGCTGTGTAAAGCCTTGATTGATACAAACCTACTTGAGATAAACTGTTACCTTCTTCACTTAATAGTTTTTTTCAGTACATTGTTAAGAAATGCTGGATTCGATCTGACAAACTTCCTGATTTATTAGATTCAGGCTATTCAAAGATTCTATGAGCTAGATTAGAAGGGCTCATTTTTTAAAAAATGCTTGCTGGTAGTTTAGGCTCAAGTTAACCAGACCTATAAAAAAAAAACCCATTTGTGAAATATGTTGTGTTACTTTACAAAACACATTTAAGCTAAGATTGCAGTAGTTCATTAAAATCACAGTATTTTTCAGTTGCTTTTGGCAACAAAGGCTAACATCCTTAAAGGTAAAAGGAAGGAAGGAAGGAAGGAAGGAAGGAAGGAAGGAAGGAAGGAAGGAAGGAAGGAGGGAGGGAGGGAGGGAGGGAGGGAGGGAGGGAGGGAGGGAGGGAGGGAGGGAAGGAAGGAAGGAAGGAAGGAAGGAAGGAAGGAAGGAAGGAAGGAAGGAAGGAAGGAAAAAGAAAAAGAAAGAAAGAAAAGAAGGTATCCATGTAACTCTTGCTATTTACATTGGCCTCCTCCGTAATCTAACATGCCATATTCAAGCCCTACTAACATGACTTGAAACAAACAAAAAACCCCAACCTACCATGACACCACCTACAACTTAAAAGTCTCTTCCATTTCACATTTTTTTTCTGAAGTCACTAAAATGTAAAAGTTAGGCTTCTTGGAAGTGGGGCTATGGCTGAAGTGGTAGAGCACTAGCCTTGAGCTGAAGAGCTCAGGAAAAGTGCCCAGGCCCAGAATTCAAGCCTCATGATGAACTAAATAAATAAATAAGCAAATAAAGAGTTAATTTGCTCATAACATTAATTAATGTGAGTACTCAGATGAATGTAAAGGATGTCAGAATAACATCACTTTCTTTTTTTTTTGCCAGTCCTGGGCTTGAGCTCAGGGCCTGAGCACTGTCCTTGGACTTTCTCAAGGCTAGAACTCTACCACAGGAGCCTACTTACCACTCCCGGCTTTTTTCTATGTATGTGGTACCAAGGAATCAAACCCGGGTCTTTGTGCATGCTAGGCAAGCACTCTACCACTAGGCCAAACTCCCAGCTCCAATTTGTATGCATTCTTAGGTAATTAATAAAATTTTTCTAGTTCTGTATAAGTTTAAAATTTTCGACCATAAAAACCTAGGTCAAGGGCCAAGAATTTGGCCTAGTGGAAGTGCTTGCCTAACATGCACAAAGACTCAAGTTAGAGTACTCGGTACAACGTATATAGAAAAAGCCCGTAGTGGTGCTGTGGTTCACGAGGTAGCACTGTAGCCCTGAGCAAGCCCAAGGAGAGTGCACAGGCCCTGAGCTCAAGCCTGGGACTGACAAGAAAAAAAAAAAAAAAGAACAAAACAACAACCAAAAAAACACCACCTAGGTCTAAAGCTGTGCATGGTGGCTGATGCTTGTAATCCTAGCTACTCAGGAGGCTGAGATCTGAGGATCATGATTCAGAGCCAGCGCTAAAGTCCATGAGACTCTTATCTCCAATTAACCACCAGAAAACCAGAAGTGGCGCAGTGGCTCAAGGTGTAACCTTGAGCTGAACTGGTCAAAGTCAACAACCAGACCCAAAGTTCAAGCCCCACAACTGACAAAAAAGAAAAATAAAACAGGCCGGGAGTTTGGCCTAGTGGTTAAAGTGCTTGCCTAGTATGCATGAAGACCCGGGTTCGATTCCTTGGTACCACATACATAGAAAAAAGCCGGAAGTGGTGCTGAGGCTCAAGTGGTAGAGCTCTAGCCTTGAGAAAGTCCAAGGACAGTGCTCAGGCACTGAGCTCAAGCCCAGGACTGGCAAAAAAAAAAAGAAAAATAAAACAAAAACCCTAGGTCAAGTGATGTAGACTAATGATCAGGGCATGCATATTCTCTATGTTTCTTCTTATATATTAATGAGCTGGGAAAATGGTAATATAAGTTCAATACCCTAGAAGATGTGTTCTGGGTGTTAGACTTTGTCATTGATGTAGTCATACTTAAACTGAGACATCAAATTTCATCCCTAGCGAGTTGGGAGTTTGGCCTAATGGTAGAGTGCTTGCTCACCATGCACGAAGACCCCAGTTTGATTTCTTGGTACCACATACATAGAAAAAAAAAGCCAAAAGTGGTGCTCAGGCTCAAGTGGTCAAGCTCTAACCTTGAGAAAGCCCAAGGACAGTGCTCACCCTCTGAGTTCAAGCCCAGGACTGGCAAAAAACATTCATTCCTAGAATCTCTTGTGATAGCCATATTTCAAGGAAGGGAGATATAATCAGTGATACACATGCAGACCAGATGTAAAACCTGATTAAAAAAAGACAGGAGATATAATTCTTACTTACAAAGATTTCTGAGAAATAAAAACTCAAGGTAAACCACTCTGTAGATGACACACAAGTGGATTTATGCCAATATAAATATACTATGAACCAATGCCAAAGCATATGTTCTTTGAATGTACAAATGTCTTCCTTTTTGACATTAATAAAAAGTTTGATGGTCAAAGTATTAGAAACAAAACATTTGCCTAAGAATAGACATAAAAATCTAAGCATATACAAAAGAAACTTTCTCTCTAAAAAATTTAAAAAAGCAAATTAACTTCAAGTTTAAAATAGCTTCATACTCATTGTAGTAACTTAGTTTTATTTAAAAATCATTACCACTACAAGGGAAGTACAATGAAAATGACACACATTGTCATTAACAATGTTAACACCACCTTATACAAAGCAATTTTGCAAGACTCATTTTCTTATGCAGATACATATTCATATTTTTTATTAAAATGTTTTATTACAAGGTCCCTAAAATAAGGAAGTTATTCATATCAGTAATGTATGGTAGTATATATTTATAATTTCAGCTACTTGATAAGTAAGAGATAAGATCATATCTAAATTACTCTGAAAAGGAAGATCAGAAGATCATGATTCAAGCTAGTCCATGAAAAAAATTAACAAGACTCTATCACAAAAATCAACCTGTTGGGGCCGGGAGTTTGGCCTAGTGGTAGAGTGCTTGCCTAGCATGCACGAATACCCAGGTTCAATTCCTCGGTACCACATACATAGAAAAAAGTCGGAAGTGGTGCTGAGGCTCAAGTGGTAGAGCTCTAGCCTTGAGAAAGTTCAAGGACAGTGCTCAGGCCCTGAGCTCAAACCCAGGACTGGCAAAAAAAAAAAAAATCAAACTGTTGAAATTATTTTAAGAAGGGGAGTGAAATTACCTGATTTATAAAATGGTAATCCGGGGCCAGGAGTTTGGCCTAGCTGTAGAAGTACTTGCCTAGTATCCATGAAGACCTGGGTTTAATTCCCTGACACCACATACATAGAAAAAAAAAAAAGCTGGAAATGATGCTGTGGCTCAAGTGGTAGAGCTCGAGCCTTGAGAAAGCCCAAGGACAGTGCTCAGGCATGAGTTCAAGCCAGGACTGGCATGAAGAAAGAAAAGAAAAGAAAAGAAAAGAAAAGAAAAGAAAAGAAAAGAAAAGAAAAGAAAAGAAAAGAACAGGGGAGGGGAGGGGAGGGGAGGGGAGGGGAGGGGAGGGGAGGGGAGGGGAGGGGAGGGGAGGGGAGGGGAGGGGAGGGGAGGGGAGGGGAGGGGAGGGGAGGGGAGGGGAGGGGAGGGGAGGGGAGGGGAGGGGAGGGGAGGGGAGGGGAGGGGAGGGGAGAGGAGGAGGAGAGGAGAGGAGAGGAGAGGAGAGGAGAGGAGAGGAGAGGAGAGGAGAGGAGAGGAGAGGAGAGGAGAGGAGAGGAGAGGAGAGGAGAGGAGAGGAGAGGAGAGGAGAGGAGAGGAGAGGAGAGGAGAGGAGAGGAGAGGAGAGGAGAGGAGAGGAGAGGAGAGGAGAGGAGAGGAGAGGAGAGGAGAGGAGAGGAGAGGAGAGGAGAGGAGAGGAGAGGAGAGGAGAGGAGAGGAGAGGAGAGGAGAGGAGAGGAGAGGAGAGGAGAGGAGAGGAGAGGAGAGAGAAAGAGAGAGGGGGGAAGGAAGGAAGGAAGGAAGGAAGGAAGGAAGGAAGGAAGGAAGGAAGGAAGGAAGGAAGGAAGGAAGGAAGGAAGGGAGGGAGGGAGGGAGGGAGGGAGGGAGGGAGGGAGGGAGGGAGGGAGGGAGGGAGGGAGGGAGGGAGGGAGGGAGGGAGGGAGATAATCCCTCTGTATATCACCTTTATAATACAACTTTTAAATGTAATAAAATAAATAAATAATCTGAAAGAAAAAGGATGGGCAGGAGCGTGGCCTAGTGGTAGAGTGATTGCCTGGTATGCATGGAGCCTTGGATTCGATTCCTCAGTACCACATACACAGAAAAGGCTGGAAGCTATGCTGTGCATCAAGTGGTATAGTGCTAGCCCAAGGAGAGTGCCCAGGCCCTGAGCTCAAACCCCAGAACTAGGGGGGGAAAAAAAAGAGGAGGAGGAGTGAGGATGAGTGGGATACATTATATACAGGTGTAAAAAACTGACAATCTTTTCTCTATACAATAAAACTTTCTTTTATGTTAATAAAATTCAAATTCAATAATAAATATACCAATTGGAAAAAAAATAAAGCTGGGTATGGTAGTGTATGCCTGTAATCTTAGCTACTCTAGAGATGAAGTTAGGGGAATTAAGGTCTGAGAGTGGTCTTAGGCAAGAGTAAGACCATATCTGAAAAATATACTACAAAAAGCAAAATATATTGATGGAACAAAGCTCAAATGCTAAAGCACTTGCCACTCAATTGTGTGGTCTTGAATTAAAACCCAAGTGCTGCCCAAATAACTGTAATTGATCCCAAAACAAAACAATGTAAACAAAGATTTCAATTTATAATAGAAAAATAAATTAATAATAAAAATGAAAATAAATATATCTTAGAAGACTACATACTTAATATACTAATTCACATTATGATTTTTTGGGTGCTGGTAATCAAACCAAAGGCCTACTGTATTTACTTTATGATTTCTAAGATAATATAAAAATTCTGAAAAATGTTTATGTTAAGTGAAATTAGGTTTTTTAAATAATATATAATGCAATTGCTATAATATGAAAATATGCTTTCAAAAATATGAAAATGTGTAAAAATGACATGCATTACTTTAGCATACGGTTATTATGAATGAGTTTTCATTTTAAAACTTCCATTTAATGTCATCATTAGATTCTTCTTCATTAAAATTTTTTAGGAGCTTTGACAAAGAAATCTATCATAAAATGGGTAAAGTGGTTTCTGCAAATTAGCTTCTGAATATGCAAGGTACATGTTTTAAGTAGAAAAAAAAACTATTAACCTAATGTCTTGCTTATTACATACCACTTCGGAAATCAAGATTTTGTTTTTGAAATTAGGTAAGAAAAAGTTTCGTACTTTTCATAAAACTATCCGTAACATGTAAGATATATAATTTTTCCTTTTTACATAAAAAGCAAAAGTGATGCACAGAGAAATGGATGGACCTAGAACAAACCATATTAAGTGAGGAAAGCCAAGCTCAGAGAAATAAACAGCACATATTTTATCTCATATGCAGAAATTAGATCTAAAATACACTGGGTCATGATAAATTGCACAGTACAAGGACACTAGGCATTCACACAGTGAGACTGAAGAATGATACTCTTAAGAGAGGAATACAAAGGTTCAATTTCTATGTGCCTCTGATCATATAGAATAATACTTTTCAAAACAAACTTTATTTTTGTATGTTTGTACAATTATTTGTCTTGGGGGGACAAGGAACTGCACAGAAATGGAGGGACCATGGGTGAACGAATGAAGCACTGGTTTTTACTAGGCACTATATTGAAAATGAACTACACAACTGTGTGCGGGGGACAGGATTGAAAAACAAGGAGAGCAAGGGAAGATGCTACATTGTCCAAAATGAAATCTACTCATTACCTGACATATAACTGCAATCCTTCTGTATATCGGGTTTATAATAACAATAAAAAAATTAAAAGAAGTGAAAGTGGGTGAGCACTGGTAGCTCATGTCTGTAACCCTAGCTGCTCAGGAGGTTGAAATAGGAGAATCACAGCCCAAACTCAGGCTGAACAGGAAAGTCCCAAGACTCTTATCTTCAATTAACCACCAGAAAACCAGAAGTGGCACTGTGGCTCAAAGTGGTAAGCAGTAGCCTTGAGCTGAAGAGCTCAGGGAAATCACCTAGGCCCAGAGTTCAAGCCCCATGACCAACAAAAATAAAATAAAATAAAAGCCACATTTACCTTGTTAATTTCAAACTGGCTCACTGGGATACTGCCATTTACTACATTTTCTCCAATTTCTATTAACCTCTTCTGAATGTTTTCCACTATAGTGTCTCGATTTTGATCAGAAAGAATCTGGCCAATGACAAAGCTGAAAAGAAAAGGAGAAAAACTGATTTTTAATATCATACTTTATATAGTAAAGAAAAGTCAGACAAATGCCAGTAGATAAACTGGTGGACAAGAGTTGTAGCTCATACTAAGAGTTAATATGAGGGTAAGAATCCAAAAGGCTGTTGCTGAGTGTTTTTATTTTTAGTTCCTTTTATTAAAAATATAATTATATTGCTATTCTAATTAAGGTATTATACAGATAAGTGCAGTGATCAAGTACATTTCCTTTTGAACAAAGTCACCCTTGCTTTCCCTCAGTCTTTCCCTCCTGTCTCTACCCACAGGTTGTATAGCTCATTCTCCAATGTCCACTCACTATGAGTTTTGGGATACTAACTCTAGAAAAAAATGTACTGACTTGGAAATGCCAGTTTTGTTCTTAAACATATAAGCCATCCATTTATGTGGCAGTTAAGACTTTCATGCAAAATATGGGGGAGGGGGGAGTATCCTAACATAGCTTATATAATTATACTTTTAAGTTAAAATTTTAAAAGGCAAATATTTCAGTTTACTCAAAATTTGCTATCTCAGCCTGGTGTGGTGGCTCGAGCCTGTAATCCTAGCCACTCAGGAGGCTGAGATCTGAGGATCAAGGTTCAAAGCCAGCCGGGGCACAAAAGGGCCTGAGACTCTTACCTCCAATTAACCTAGAAAATAGGAAGTGGGGCTTGGCTCAAGGGTAGGGAGGTAGCCTTGAGCTGAAGAGCTCAGGGACAGCACCCATGTCCGGGGGTAGGGCGGTAGCCTTGAACTGATAACTCAGGAACAGCGCCCAGGCCAAGTTTAAGCCCCATGACCTCTCCCACACACACACACACAAATTTGCTATCTCTTGTTATCAAGATGTTAAGGTATCATTTCCATATAAGATACCCATTAGCTAAATGGGTATAAATATAAAGCTCTTTATGTAAATAATCTTTTTAAATGTAAGATTTCAAACTTTTCTTTTTCTCAGCTTCATTATGAATTGCTCAGTATTCTCCACTCTTACAAGATCTCTCAAAAACTTCGTATTATTCTAACAAACCCAAAGGAAAAAGAAAAAAAAAGTAAATAAGCCAATATTTTTCCATTTCTGAGAAAATGCAGAGCGAGAATTTGACAGCTGCATTATAATTTGTCAGAAAAAGAACCCTGACAAAAACATTTGTATAGCTTTAATTACTAATACATTTCTAACTCAGAGAAATTTACTTCTATTATGATGCATCTTTTCTTAGAAAACACAAAGCTGAAGAGAGCACTCTAATCGACAGTAGTTTCATCTTTGGGTACATTTGGGGGCAATGATGCATTTCAAACTACTTTTCATAAAAAGCAAAGAGTGACCTATACTCAGATGATCAACTTTGCCTAATCAAGAGTAGTTTTGCAGACGCAACAATTGCTAAATCTCCCAACTTTAAAGCAAAAGGAAGATTGAAAATAAGTTCTAAAATGCCGATATTTACCAAAATTAAAACCCACTTAAATCTAGCATTAAAGGAAAAACAGTATTTCTATTTTCAGAATTGATCCAGTTCACAAAATAGATGCTGAAAGATGGCATATAAGTAAAGATTCGCTGTTTTTAAATGAGTTCTTTATACAGCACGACCTTACAAAAGTTTCTTACTACCTGGATGTCAGTGATCACACCTGTAATTCTACCTACTCAGGAGGCTGAGATCTCAGGATCACGTTTCGAAGCCAACCTATTCAGTAAAGTCTGTGATACTTTTATCTCTGTAAACTACTAAAAAAAACAAAAAACAAAAAAAAAAACAAGCTGAACGTGGAACTGTGGCTCAACTGGTAGAGCTAGCCTTGAGCACAAAAGAACAGGGATAGCACCTAGGCACAGAGTACAATACAAGCCGGTAGGTAGGTAGGTAGGTAGGTAGGTAGGTAGGTAGGTAGGTAGGTAGGTTGGTTGGTTGGTAGACTGGTAGGTAGGTAGACAGACAGACAGACAGACAGACAGACAGACAGACAGACAGACAGACAGACAGGAAAATAAAGTTTTTAACTATCTATAATTCTCAGTTTCAGCTGCAAAGACAGGGGTAGGTCAGGACATTTATTATTTCTGAGGCAAAACAAACTTGAGAACTAGCTCTTAAATTAGTTTGATATGCTGGGACCAAAGTCTCCCTCCATACCTCATTTTAAATTCCAGATATTTTAAGGCACAAAATAGCAAAATATTAACAACTACGTTCCCAAATAGGCTCTAGGAAGATCAAGGAGCAGAAAATAGTAACAAATAGAAAAACTGGAGGCAAGAAAAATAAAAATTAGGGGCCAGGAATTTGGCCTAGTGGTTAAAGTGCTTGCCTAGCATGCACGAAGACCCGGGTTCGATTCCTTGGTACCACATATACAGAAAAAGCTGGAAGTGGTGCTGAGGCTCAAGTGGTAGAGTTCTAGCCTTGAGAAAGTCCAAGGACAGTGCTCAGGCCCTGAGCTCAAGCCCAGGACTGGCAAAAAAATAAATAAATAAATAAATAAAAAATAAATAAAAAAATAAAAATTAGCTGGGTGCTGGTGGCTCATGCCTGTACTCCTAGCTACTCAGGAAGATGGGATCTAAGGATTGTAGTCTGCAGCCAGCTAAAGCAGGAAAGCCCATTAAACTCCAATTAATTGCCCAAACTGCCAGAAACAGAGCTGTAGTTAGGTGGTAATATGCTAGCCTTGACCACCCAGACCCTGAGTTTCAGCCCCAGGACTGGCAACAAAAAAAGAAAAGAAAAAGAAAAATTAAAGCAAACCAACATAAGCCAGTTCTGTAACAATTCAATTGTAAAGCTTTTCCTTTGCTATAAGTGAAAAATTATAAGCTGTGTCTTTCAGGAAGTATTTATCGCTGATCAAATTTGGGTAAGTGTATAAAGTTCTATACCAAATAAAAACCGTTGCTCGGCAATAATAATGACAAAAAAAATCAAGTCATATCCTTATGCTTGGTAGACTCTCACTTGACTTAACTTGAATCACTTGAATTTTTAAAATGCAAACAACTAAAATAAAACTGAAAGCTAGACTTACCTTCCAGTGTCTTTAGCAAGATCACACCAATCTCTTCTAACTATATCTAATCCTTTCAGCTCCTGTTTGGTAATGTAATTCCCATCAGATGTTGGTTCCACAACCAGAGCAGCATATTTCTTTTTCTTCAGCAGTAGCAGAGACTTGAAAATACCATCAATGTCTAATTCAAGTAGTTTGTACAACTTATTCACTTCACTTTTTACCTGTAGAAAGTTCAAATATCAATGCTAATATCTTGACCAACTAACAAGGGAAGGGGAACATGTTGTAAATTTCCAAGAGTTAGCTTCAACCAAACAGAAAGTCATATAAAATTAGAACGTATTTATTCAACTTCCACGGTATGGAACATGGTATGAAGGGTACAGTATAAAGACATTGAAAAAAAACACAGCAACAAAAAACAAATTTAAAAACAAATGTAAAAAAATTAAAAATCTTAGCTTTTAGAAGGATGAGGCAGGAGGATAGCAAGTTCAAGGCTACTGTGGATTACACAGCAAATTCCAAGCCAGTCTGGGCTACACAGTAAGGCTGTGTCTCAAATAATAAATGAAATAATGCTCAAAGGATAGAACTGACTGAATCAAATCCAGAAAATGTGTGATAATTATGGAATATGATGAGCCGCTTTGTTTTTAAATCCAAAGACAATGCAGACAAAAATCTTTTAATCTGAGCATTTAAAAAGCTAAGAGAATCAAGTTTGAGATTTGTCTAAAAACAGCAATAAAAATAGTTAATATTTGCTTTAAAATGTTAAATTAGGTGGCATTTAGGCTGTGTAACAAGTAGATATGTGGGCAGAAATAAATGAAACCTTGGGCTAAAATGTTGTCTAAGATGTCCCTTAGTACCCTCACATAAGTTAGATAATGGACAAATCACTAAGTAGTCTCTTGACAGGTTCAGGGCAGAAACCATCACTTCTAGGGAAAAAGTAAAGCTATGAATAACCAAGTAGAAGTATAATATTTGAGGCCTACTCAAGCTAAAGAATACAGTTCAAATTCCACTTTCCAGGATCAAAAAATAGGAAGCTGATAGTTTGTAACATAATGTTTTCATGTTTAGTTTTTAAGGGTAGTATTCCAACATTAAGCAATTACTGAAGAAATACTTGCCAATTGAGAACTGCTATGTAACGGCTACACATATCCCCTAAAAGTTTTCTTGCCTTTCAAATAGGTTTTAAGTACTCCCATAAAATTATATGTAGGTGGGCCGGGAGTTTGGCCTAGTGGTAGAATGCTTGCCTGGCATGCATGAAGACCCGGGTTCGATTCCTCGGTACCACATACATAGAAAAAAGCCGGAAATAGTGCTGAGGCTCAAGTCGTAGAGCTCTAGCCTTGAGAAAGTCCAAGGACAGTGCTCAGGCCCTGAGCTCAAACCCAGGACTGGCAAAAAACCAGAAAATTATATGTAGGTATGCATGTGCATAGGTATTTTTATGATCTATGTATACAATATATGCATAAACTACTAGACATTCTTCCTTATGAAGGTCAACGTAGTATCTTAAACTTATAATACAGTAAACTTATAATGCTGCTTTCGAATGAATATTGTATCTAACAGTTAATTAAACCATCACCTTTGAATTACCCTTATAACAAGGAGTAGGAAGTTAAAAAAATGAGAAAACCAAGAATTTAAATGGTGATAAGTTTATTATTTTTGGAAGCAAACACATAAATTTATTGTATTCCATGTAAAAAACAGAATTTCAAAAAGGTAAACCAATTTCAAATGACCTCACCTTGTTTCCCAATTTAAAAACGTCTTCTAGATTAGTGCTATTGGTATTTATCATAATTGAATCTGTATCTCCATAAATAACTTCAAGATTCATCTAGTGGAAAGTCAAAATATAAAAATTAGCAACAAATAACAAATTGATCATTATAAACAACAAAGATAAAAAGTTTCCATCATACAGAAATTACAGGGTCCAGTGACTCTTCAAAAGTGTATGATAATTACTATCTATATGAACAGAGGGTACAAGTGAAGATTAAGCTCTCATAAACTACAAAGACAAGTACCACATCATTAAGAGAATCTTGCAAACTTCCCCCAATACAAAGTGAGTCTAGTTTTAACTGAGGTAATGAGAAGTACAGTAAGAGGGTAGGAAACAGGCTCTGTATTTATCCACTGTACCACATGTTTAGTGGTCATGGCAACTTAAGGAGCAGAAATACAATGGATTTCCAAAATGTAGAGGCACCAATCCATATTAAATTCTCAACAGTTTCAAACAGTATTTAGTAGAATATTGAGTGCCAAAAAAATCAATCATAACAAACAACATTGGACCACATACAGTAGAAATCCAGGAAAATAAACTCTAATTAGCACTGTTACTAATTTGCCTGAAACTCTCGCATACAGGCTTCAAGCAGGGGCTAGATCATATCAGTGTTGGTACAAGAAAAAAGCTGTAATCCATTAGAAGGATTATGAGTATAAACTAGGCATCCTAAGAAGCAACTGCTAGTATGTTTGGGTTATGATTTTCCTTGAACACAGCACATCACCAAGTATATTTAGGGGACAGTATAAAATGAACATGCTCAGCATTACCTTCTGCACCATCTCTTTGGTATGCATCAAGATCTAAACGAAACAAAAGTTAAGATTAACAACACATTACACAATTGCAGAGACAGAGAACAAAAAGGCAGCTCCCAGTGATTTACCCAAAATAACATCACCTAAAAAAAGTTCACCTTAAAGGGCTGATTCTTAACACAGATACTCAAAGAGGTTGTAACTATATATTTCTCTATAGCAAACACATATAATAGAATATCCCTTCAAAATTCGGAAAAGGCAAAAATCGTATTCCTATTACTAATATTTGAATAGAACAGCATGGCTAAAAGAAGCTTCACAGGACATTGCTAATGCTCTATTCCCACTTATAGTATTCAGGATCTTAAAAGGCAAAGAACAAAAAAGACTCACTAGACTTAAAATTCTCTAAATTCCTTGAAGGCAGAGAATAGAACCCTACTGGAGTGAACGCAGTGCCTAGTAAAAAGGAGGTTCAACAAGTAGCCAGTAATCTGGGCACCAGTGGCTCACACCTGTAATCCTAACTACTCAGGAGGGTAATATCTGAAGATCGCAGTTGAAGCCAGACCAGGCAGGCAAGTCAGTGAGACTATCTCCAATTATCAACGAAAAGCCAGAAATGAAGTTGTGCCTCAAGTGGTATAGGACCAGCCTTGAGGGGGAAATAGATGACTATACCCAGTCCCTGAGTTCAAGCCCCAGTACAAGCGCGCGCACGCGCGCGCGCACACACACACACACGAAAGGAATGAAACCAACATAGACAACAACTACAGATGGACTTGTCTCCACACATATATGGTTACAAACTAAAGACATGTAAATTATAACAAGCATATAGCTAAAATAAATAGAATGTGAAAAGCTCTTTTTTTTTAGGGGAAGGGGTCCAGTCCAGGGGCTCAAACTTTGGGCCTGGCCCTGAGCTCTTCAGCTCAAGGGTAGTGCTCTACCAGTTTGAGCCACAGTGCTACTTCTTTACTGGTTGTTAATTGGAGATAAGAGTCTCAAGGACTTTAGTGCCAGCTGGTGTTGAACCACAATCCTCAGATCCCAGCCTCCTGAGTAGCTAGGATTATAGGCGTAAGCCACAGATTCCCCAGTGAAAAGCTTTTTTAAAAAAATAATTAATATGGACCCGGGCATAGTGGGTAATGTCTGTAATCCTAGCTATTTGGCCAGGGGAGATAGGAGGGTCATTTTTGAGGTCAGTATTTCAAAGAATACGCTAGGCTTGGGAACACACACCTATAATCAATTTGTTAGATGCCAAAAGACATTTCTCCTAGTAATGGCAAAACAGGATATGAACCTAGGCGCTCTAGCTCCAAGGCAGGGCCTTTACTCCATGCTATCATCAACTGTGTTTCAGTGCATCATTCTAAACCAGAAGTTACCTTTCCAGTAGGCCAAATAAAGGATTCATTTAATTTGTTTCTTTCTTGTATCTTCTCAACTAAGTCCTCCTTGTCAACTAAGCTCAAATCTCATGATATCATTTCTGCTTCCTTGTCCTTTATACTACAGAGCTCTGTAAATCTTGTCTTTAGAATATCTTTTACCTCTATGTATTTTCCTCTCTCCCCCTCTTCCCCCCCCCACTCTCTCTCTGAACTCAGGTCCTCACACTTAGTAGGCAAACACTCTACTGCTTGAGTCATGTTGCTAGACCTTTTGGGGTTATTTTTGACATAGTGTCTTGCTTTTTACCCAGACATGTGGTTGGACTGCAAGCCACAGATGTACAATACCATGCCCAGCTCCTTTCCATAGAGATGAAGTGTCATGGACTTTTCTACTCAGGTTTGCCAAGAACCACATTCCCAGTATCAGCTTAGAATGACAAGAATACACCACTGTACTCATACTATTCTGCATTGTCATTGACTACTTCCCATTCTTATTATCTCCCAATTTTGTTCAGTTTTTCAATAGAGTAAGAAGCCTCTTCCTGTATCTGTGGCTTTTGGGGGGGAGGGGAACAGAACCTGACTGAAGCCAATAAGCCACTTTTTTAATACTGACTGTACAGTGGAAACACCGGAAGATCTTTCAAAAAACAACAAATATGTGAGCTCTTTTCTAAAAGAACTCCAAGATGATGCTCATAATGCAAGCTGAACGAAGGACCACTGACCTACAGTAATCATAGTAATGCACCTGATTCCTTGACTGTGGGTTGTCATTGAAGGTGAATCAGTACGCTATGAAACGTTTTCAACACCTACAAGATCAAGCTAACTGCACCTAAATCACTGCTCCATGTGTACAAGCTGTTATTCTCTTTCACACATTCTCTAGCTGGGTAAGATGAATCTCCCAGTCTTCAACGGTTGCTGTGTACTCATCTTTCTATGACTTTGCTCAGTATCCTTTACTAGAATTTCTTCCCCAGCCTTTTTTCATGACTGCATTTTGACTCTCTATAAGCCCAGAGTGATCTTCTTTTTCTGTCTTGTGCTTACTCTGAATGATGGTTTGTGTTTTTACTGGTTGCTTACTTCCTCAACTAGAGTACAAGATTCTGAAGGCCAGAAAACTTGTCCATGCCTAACTGCTGACTTCATATAACTCAAAAACTGTGTGCCTGTTGACTGATAGGTCAGTGTGAAGTGCCATTCTTCACCTTTCAGATCTATTATCCACTATAGTGGACTATAGTCCACCTGCAATTTACAACCAGTCCCATGTCAATCTAAGGGCTGCTACCAAAACAATACTCTCTTTGGTGGCAGAGACCTTTAGGTAATTAAGATTAGATTGTAAGTGCATTTTTTTTATCAGTCATGGGACTTGAACTCAGGTCCTGGGCACTGTACCTGAGCTTTTTCACTCAAGGATAGCATTCTACCACTTTGAGCCACAGGACCATTTCTGGTTTTCTGGTGGTTAATTAGACTTAAGAGTCTCATGGAAGTCAGGTACTAGTGGCTCATACCTGTAATCCTAGCTACTCAGGAGGCTGAGATCTGAGGATCACCGTTCAAACCCAGCCTAAGCACGAAAGTCCATGAGACACTTATCTCCAATCAACCATTAGAAAACCGGAAGTGATGATGAGACTCAAGTGGTAGAGTGCTAGCCTTGAGCTAACGAACTCAGGGACAGCGTCCAGGCCGACTTTCCTGCCTGGGCTAGCTTCTAACTGCAATATTTAGATCTCAGCCTCATGAGGAGCTAGGATTACATGTGTGAGCCACCAGTGCCTGGCTATGAAGTGCATTTCTTACTGAACACCTTTATCTTAGAAATGAGTGTGATTCCCCCATAAATAGAGCTGTCATATTATTTGCTGTTGACTATAACTGTCCATTAAAGAAATGATCATGATTCAGTGTTTTATTAATGAAGATATAGGCTGTCACTAATCTTTACCATTAGTTATACTTTAATAATTAACTCTAATACAAACGTAATTTACAAATATGCCAGTCAAAACAAATCCTACTAGTGGACTCACAGGATCAAAAGTCATCTTTTAGATATTTTTATAAATATAGCTCATTATCTCTTTGCCAACTTTGTACTGATTTTTGTGGGTGTTTTAATCACCATCTTATTCAATGGTCTTCACCAGAACCTGATAACAGTGTACTATTTAAAGTTCAAGGTAGTCAGCACAGCTTGTCAACTCTTCAGTCCATCCAATATGAGACAATCCACAAAGAAGCAGGGGTCTGTCCTCTCAAGACTGTCCACCTAACAGTTCGGGTACCACAGTGCCTCTCAAGACTATCCACCTATGGGCCGGGAGTTTGGCCTAGTGGTAGAGTGCTTGCCTAGCATGCACGACGACCCAGGTTCGATTCCTCGGCACCACATACATAGAAAAAAGCCGAAAGTGATGCTGAGGCTCAAGTGGTAGGGCTCTAGCCTTGAGAAAGTCCAAGGACAATGCTCAGCCCCTTAGCTCAAGCCCAGGACTGGCAAAAAAAAAAAAAAAAGAAAAAAGACTGTCCACCTAACAGTTCGGGTACCACAGTGCCCAAAGCTGACTTAGGCCTAGCCCTCAACTAGACTGCTCACTGCTACTGGACACTCAACTGAATTACCAAATTCTGAGTATCTAGCAGAAAGCCTAGGATAGTAGGACTGTTATAGATTTGTAGAAAGCTGACTGAAAGGGTAGGCAGTATCCTAAGTCACATTTGAGAGATGAGGAAAATTAAACTCTAAGATTTTTGCCCAAAGTAAAAGAGCTAGTTAAGGCTTGGTCTTATCTTTCATTTTCTTTTCATTATGTCCCAATTCACATGAACGTTCTAGATACTAACAACCAAAAACTTTTGCATTAAAGATACAGTCTCATTGAAGAAATGAATTTTTTAAATGGCCACAAGTACCCAGAAAGATCTACTGGACATAAGGTATAATGATCACAAGATGATCATTTGTAAGTTCACTTGAAAGCGACAAGCCTAATATTAAAGCTACCCATTCTGACAGAAAATCATTTTATAAGTGCTAACGGCTAGAAAACAGGGCTATAAAGGCTTGCTAAATTCATTAATAAGGCAGTCTGCAGTTATCTGATTTCACAGCAACACCTGCATATTTATCTACTCATTACCAATTGGATGATGGAATTTTTTCAAGCACATTTCAAAAATCTGCCAACTTCAAGTGTAAAAAAATAAACTTTGTGGTTAATTTTTCCCTTAACAAAGTACAGCTGTTGAGAATAATTGTTCAAGATCTTACCCTGTAATGTCAACTGCAGCAGAACAAAGAGTATTTAATTAGCAAATCTATCCAGTAATTCAACACCTATTATATAAAATGCCTTCATGATTTTATTCAGGATAATTTGCTAAGAGGGTTATTACTGACATTCAGATGGAATTTAAAATTCCTACGCAAGTCGAGTCATAATAGCAGTAATGATCTCCCCAATCAGGAGATTCGGTGTCACACAAGGCTCTCTTGCAATGCAGCAGCCGATTTCCTGACTTCTTAATTCCTGGGCTCAGCTCAGTGAGAGCCCTTCATGCCGATATTTCAGTCAGCAATACATCTTTAATGGGACTCTATTAAAATAACTAGAACAAAAATGACTTTTTTTTGGTTTAAAAAGAATGACAGCACTGCCATCATATCAATCATTGCAAGCTTTGCAGAACAGTACCGTTAGGAAAAAAAGAGGAGGGGGAAACGGCAAAGGGAGTGGGGGTGGGGAGAACAATAATTAAAATAATATGAAAAGATATTTTAACCCCAATTGGACACTCTGAAGGCTAGGAAAGGGTGGTGAAAACCCCAAAACAAATTTAAAATGTATATAAATACTTTGTAATGAAAACTATCTTTAAAAATATACCCACAAAAAAATATACCAACAATATCTTGTTTACCAAGCAGAAAGTACATGTTTGCTTTATCAAGGTAAAGAACAACAGCAACCTAAGAGATATGTATTTACCAGTACTGCTAACACATGCAGGGCAACACCAAGGTCATGAATATTTTATTGAAAAAGAATATTTGTCATGCAATGCATTCAGAGACTATGGAAAGTTTTTAGGTGTTTTGACAAACTAATATAGTGTTTATCACTGCTAAATAAGAGAAAAAAACACCAGCTTTCCATAGTAAAGAAAAAGAGGGGGAATATATAGTAATAACTGGCAAACAAAAACCCACATTGGTATACGATTCAGATGTTAAGCACAATGAAATTCCTACAAGAAAATGTTGAAAACGGTCAAATTCTAAACAAATAATGCATAAAGAGAATTACTGAAAACCCAATGGCTTTATGAATCTTCCATTATTGGTGACGTAAAATTAGAAAAAATGGAAATTTAAAAATTAGCATAAGAAAGGTAGGAAATTGAAGAGATTTGAAGGATAGGAAAAAGCAAAGAAATATAAATATTATGTCATTTGATCATCTGACCAATATCTAAGCATTTCCTAATCCAAATTTCAGCAACCAGGACTCGCATTACTCAGTTCTCACACCTGATGAACATTTATGCCTTCTTATTTCTCTATTCACTTTTGTTCTTAATTTTTATATGTGTCTTCTCTATAAGATGCTCAAGAAAATAAGGGCTGTGGATTTAATAAGCACTCTATTTTCTGTACCCGTCAAATAAGACTTTTTGATACTGAGTCACCTGCTACTTTTAAAACTTATGGAAGTGGTGCTGTGGCTCAAGCAGTAGCCTTGAGCTTAAGAGTTTAGGGACGACGCCCAGGCCCAGAGTTCAAGCCCCATGACAAACCAAAAACAAAAAAGTTACTTTGATTTTTTCCACATAGTTCCTTGAGCTGAGTGGCAATGAAAAGGACTATATGCCAAAAAGGACTCTGCAAAAAATAAAATATTTAAAAGATAAAGAGATTGGAGCTGGGGAACCAGTGGCTTGCGCCTGTTATCCTGTCTACTCTGGAGGAAGAGATCTGAGGATCTTGGTTCAAAGCCAGCTTAGGCACGAAAGTCAATGAGACTCTATCTCCAATCAACCACCAGAAAACCAGATGTGGCGCTGTGGCTCAGGTGGCAGTGCTATCCATGAGCAGAGAGGAGAGACAAGGACAGACAGACAAAGAGGGGCAGAGAAAGGGGGAAGGGGTGAGGGGAGGAGTCTGGCATTTCTCCCAGATGTGAAAGTTGAGAAACCATGTTTGAAGCATGTTTTTTTCATTCTATTTAGGGGTGTTTTTTGCCCTTAAACTACATTAACTTCTTTAATATTAGGGAACGGAAGCATTAGTATGTCCAACTAGGACAATTAACATTACAAGGATATATTTCCTTCCATATTCTATGCTGCTTCTTGAAGACTGTGTGGTTGTGATATAGCTAGAAATATACTAGTGCTCACCAATTGTATGAACACAGCTTTATGTACTCAGTACAACTTCGTATATTTACAGTACATAGAAACTTCCAACACCATGTCTCTTTTCCATTCACAGGGAATATATATGCACACATATAAATAGGTCAAGGTTTTACATCCTTGGCACTATTACCATTTTAGGCCAGGTAAATTTTTTGTCACATGGAGTTACCCCGTGTTTACTATAAGACAAAGGTCTGACTTTCTTTCAGATCCACTGGTCTAACGGGTCCCTACATTAAACTTTTTCCAATGTGGTATCCCATCTACATTCATTCCCGTGTCATTTTTTTTTCAGATTTTAATGCTTAGCCTACTTGGCTCTAGACTACTATCTTTCAAGCCACTCTTCACACTTTACCAGTGGGGTTTTCCTTTTTGTTTATTTGGGTTTTTCCCCAAAAAATATACTCCTTGATGGGCCCCTCACTCGTGCCTGTAATCCTAGCTATTCAAGAGGCTGAGATCTGAAGACCATAATTCAAAGCCAGCCCAGGCATGAAACTCCATGAGACTCTTATCTCCAATTAACCACCAGAAAATCAGAAGTGGTGCTGTGGCTCAAAGTAGCTGAACACTAACCTTGAGTGAAAGAGCTCAGCTACAGCACCAAGGCCTAAGTCCAAGCCCTATACCATCCTCTACCCCCCAAAAAGGACTCCTTGAGATTAAATGGAAGCCCCATTAGCGTGACCATGAGATTCATGATGTTCAAGGCTTGCCTTACCTTCTAATGTTTCCCACATTCAGTATGCTTTACTCATATCTACCTGGTATGTTAAGCATGTCATTTCTTCCATGATTTTCACAAACTGTTTCTACAGGGGGTTAAAACTGTAGGTTAGAAAGATAGACTAGGTAAATTTTTAAGCATCAACTTGACCAGACCATGGCACCCTTACATTTGGTCAAACACCAGAAATAATACTCCCACTGGGAACGAAGCTTTAAAGTGTGATTAATATTTCTTATGAATTGATTTTGAATAAAGCTGACTACCAACTCATTCAATGAGGAAAGACCGTGTGAGGGAAGGAAAAGACTAGATCCTAGGAGGAAGGCACTCAGCTGTACACTGCCTTCCCGCATGAGCTGTAACATCAACTCGTCCCTTGTCTCCAGCCTGCTTGCCTGCTCATCAGGCTCATCCCACACTACCCTACAAATTCTGTATTTGTCATCCCCTACAACCATATTAGACAATACCCCCATTTCTCCCTGCTCTGTATTTACCTGTCTCTGTATCTCTCATAGTGTTAAAAAAAAGTGGGGTGCCAGTGGCTCACACTTATAATTCTAGCTACTCAAGGGGTTGAGATCTGAGGATCATGGTTCAAAGCCAGCCCAGGCATGAAAGTCCCTGAGATTCTTATCTCCAATTAACCCCCAGAAAACTGGAGGTGGTGCTGTGGCTCAATGTGATAGAACACTAGCCTTGAGCTCAGAAGCTCAAGGACAGTGCCCCAGCTCAGAGTTCAAGCCCCACGATTGACAAAATACATTTTTTTAAGATGAGTATTTCTACTTAACATCTACATGTTGTACAAAGAACTTCACACAGTCTGAAAAACTTTCTGTACCCTGGCCAATTCAATGATATTCGTGGGTCTGCTAGTCCTATGTGTCTGCCAATGTGCCATTTAGTTCCAAAAGCTAAGATTAACAAACTGAATAGATTAGACAGAGATCATTTCATAGTAATTAAACTTATTACAATGCTTCACACATCGTTGTAATTCAATACGTACTTCTCTCCTAAGATATAATAAGAGGAAAACCCTCTGTAGTCCAGACTGAAAAACCACAAAGCCATTATCCATCAAAAGCTCATATCCACAAGAACCCAAAGTTAGTTACAAAAAAGCAGCAATTAAACCCCCACACAGTAGACATTTAAAATGGTAACTCTTTCCACATAAGAAATGAAGAGTAAATCAGGTTCAAACACAATGCATATGATATAAACAAATATTACTAAAGAGAAATGAATTTCTATCCCAGTGATAAAGGTGCATTAATTATAAACTTTACTGAAAGTGTACCTCTGCCATACAACTCTTGTTTCCAGGTAGAGTGATTTTGTTTTAAATCCTTAATTTGCAACCTAGACCTTCTGGTAACTCATGTGTAAAAAATATAAAACACTTGAATACACAACGCTTTCTGAAAGACTTCTCCTCCCAACAGACACATTTAATGATATTTTATAAGTATCTCTCAATTATTGCCCTGCAATTTGACAGGGCTCTAATTTTTATCTAAAAACTGAAAATACCAAAAGCTTTGTTTTCGAATATGTGAAATCTTAAAAATGGATGTCTTGCTTGGCTTATAATTTCTTATCTTCAATGTGAATTTTTATTTTCCCTATGAATTTTTTGAAACTTGCTCTATATTCTGACCTTTAAAAATGTTTCACCCTTAGGGCCGGGAGTTTGGCCTAGCATGCATGAAGACCCAGGTTCGATTCCTTGGTACCACATACATAGAAAAAAAAGCCGGAAGTGGTGCTGAGGTTCAAGTGGTAGAGCTCTAGCCTTGAGAAAGTCCAAGGACATTGCTCAGGCCCTGAGCTCAAGCCCAAAGTTTCACCTTTAAAGAAACTTTCCCTTCACAACATTCTTATTTTCTATTCCTCTTCCAATAGGCTCATAATTTCTTATCCCCAATGTGAATTTTTATTTTTCCTATGAATTTTTTGAAACTTGCTCTATATTCTGACCTTTAAAAATGTTTCACCTTTAAAGAAACCTTCCCTTCACAACATTCTTATTTTCTATTCCTCTTCCACTACAGGCTCTACATGTTTCACCAGAATTTGTGAACATTACTTTCAGACCTGAGGTTGTATCTAACACAGGACCCTAAAAGCTGTAGAGCTGGCTTTAAAGCATACTTGAATCAGATCTACTTACCAACCCAAGAACTCAAGTATGGTGTTTATACTCTTAAATTTTAAATTCCTAGTAAAATGAATGAATGAATAAATAAGTAGAGCCCTAAGACACTAAGATTGAAACAAGAACAGGAGATATCAACGTAAGATCAGTCAAGACATCTGAAAAATCTCCTGAAACTTACTAGCAAAGATTTGAATGTGTGGGGCCAGGGGTTTGGCCTAGTGATAAAGTGTTTGCCTAGCATGCACGAAGACCTGGGTTTTATTCCTTGGTACCACATACATAGAAAAGGCCAGAAGTGGTGCTGAGGCTCAAGTGGTAGAGCTCTAGCCTTGAGAAAGTCCAAGAACAGTGCTCAGGCTCGATAGATAGATAGATAGATAGATAGATAGATAGATAGATAGATAGATAGATAGATAGATAGATAGATAGATAGATTTGAATGTGTGGAAAATACGCAGGTTTTTTTTTAGGAAGAAATTCTACAAATTTCTTCAAATTTCAAATCTGATTTGCCTAAATATAACATTGAAGATACCTAGGTTATCCCTAAGAGTAGAGCTGTCAGATTCCTTGGGACTCACATAATATCCATGAGGCATGAAAAATACCCACGGAAATCTTGGCCCTCACTTCTGATTTAGGTATTTTGTCAGCTCCTACCTACAATGTACATGTATGGGTCAAAAGGCTCAGAGATGTGGCTTCCTGACTTATCACCCTATATCTTATCTGAGGGGCTAATTAAGACATTGGACAAATTGTGTCCATGCTTTAGTGAATATAAGCGTTTAAGCAAGTTTCACACAACCTGATTAAAATAGACTCAAAATGTCTTACTTTAGTAATCACTTGGACGGAATGAATTTTACATTAGTGGGATCAAGCATGCACCAGGCCTTGGTAGAGATGAAAAGGGCTTATAGTAATAGGATTTATAAACCCACCCATTAGGTTAATGGCTAAATGATTTACATGTAACTTTCTCCCCCACCCCGCCTTCTCTCACCCTTTAACTCAGTAAAAACTATGCTTGGCATTTTCCACTGCAGTGCCACACACAAAGGAAATAGCCTTTCTATTTTGGGACATTCTAATTTCTAATAATGGCTTGGGTAGCTACTATTAACTCTTTCAAAGCACAAATAATTGACTAATAAAATTAAGTATTCTATAAGGCCTGAAAGTGCTTAATTGATCATAATTATCTATTTGAGAAGGAAGCATCAGGCTGGCTATGCTCAGATAATGAAGTTGGGCAATTCTGAAGCACTGCAATCAAGAAAATACTTACAGCTAAAAAGGACATTAACATTTTCTAGAATCTGCAACGTTTTCTTTATAACTGGGGTCATGGGAAAAATCTAACTAGGAAACTTTCAGCTCTCAACTCCTACAAATGGTAGATCTAACAGGATGTCAACTA
>NC_143547.1:9401938-9459438 GCF_031878675.1 Megascapheus bottae | reverse complement strand
TACCTCATACATAGAAAAAGCCTGACGTGGTCCTGTGGCTCAAATGGTAGAGCTCTAGCCTTGAGAAAGTCCGAAGACAGTGCTCAGGCACTGAGCTTAAGCCCAGGACTGGCAAAAAAATGCCACAAATAGGGCCAGGAGTCTGGCCTAATGGTAGAGTGCTTGCCTAGCATGCACAAAGCCCTGGCTTCAATTCCTCAGTACCACATACACAGAAAAAGCCAGATGCAGTAATGTGGCTCAAGTGGTAAAGCACTAATCTTGAGAACGCTCAAGGACAGTACCGAAGCCCTGATTTCAAGGCCCAGAATTGGCAAAAAACACCACAGACCAGGAACATGGCCTAGTGAGAGTGTTCACCTAGCATGCATGAAGCCCAGGATTGGATTCCCTGGAACCACATACATAGAACAAGCCAGAAGTGGTGCTGTGGCTTAAGTGGCAGAGTGCTAGACATGAGCAAAAAGTGTCCAACGACAGTGGCCCAGGCCCTGAATTCAAGCCCTAGGACTGGCAAAAAAAATACCACAAAAGGAGATAAGTGAAGATTGAAATGTTTATGTGAAATTCAGTTTCACCTAATAAATCATCCAAAGCAATGATTTTCCTAATAAGAGTGATTATAAACCAATATTATTTAATTACTAAATCATGATGACGTTCCTGCCTGGTAATGTGCCTAGCTGGAAATCATTATATCCATTGCCAATCTCTTTACAGACAAACATTTGACACCTGCATAAGCCTCCATTTCTGCTTCTTTTGCTCTTTGGGGGGCCCAGGACGCCAGTGCCACAGACATCACCTCACCCTGATCAGCTGTATCTTCTCAGCTTGGCAGGGCCAGAGAACCAAGACAGATAACAGTAGAATCTGATGCCTCTAGGAATGTTTGGCTGAGGAGATTAGATTAACAGTGTAAACTGCATTTTTGGAGATGTCAACTAGCCAGAGTGATAGATGGAATCCCAACAGGGTCAACTCCATATCTTATCTCTTAAAGCGGATGAATTGGATTAGCAAGGGTGGAAGTGAAACATTACTAAGTGGGAAGGGAATTCTTTTCCTCTTCCTCTTTTACTAGGCTTTTCTGATATTTGCTCACATTTCTGTTTCACAGCATTTTTCTCTTTTCAGTTACCACCCTTACATTTTGAAATCGTTTTCTTTTAAGTCAGCGTATTTGTGAAATTTACCCATTGGCATGGCAAGAAAACAATATTAATGAATGTGATAACCAGCAATATTGCCCTAGATGTCAAAAGTACATTGCTAGGAATGGAAATGGCTATAAAGATGCTTACAACAGTTATATTCATCTCTGAATACTTGAAATACCACTTAAAAATGAGTCACTGTGTGATGATATGGGAAAAACTCTTAAGAGATATTTAAGAGGAGGGATCTAAGTGGAGAAATTGTATCGAGTGCAGTATGTGGAGGATATTTTGTGTAATATGTGTATGAATAGATACATGTACATATATATATGTTACATGCAAATATATGTACAGATATATGTGCCTCTGGGTACAGATAGTCATATGGACATATGCATATACAGATATGCATATATTCATTCAATTCTGCTATAATACAGTGTATTCTGTTATATAAAAGATAATTTTTCTTGACATAATAAACTTGGAAAATGTGGGGGCCTAATTCCAATCTGACTTGTGCTTACACACAATTGTATCCGTAAAAATGCAGAACTCTGCACCCAGCTAAAATGAACGTCACAGGAATATTCAGAATGTTCCCTGAACCCATCCCAGTTTAACCAACTGTCTCAGCCTACCATGTGGGTGACAAAACACATTCACCATATCTGACATTAAAACCTTCCTCCCAATTTCACTCCATCCATCACTATACAATAATCCCCAAGAGGCAGCCCTACCAATTCCATAAAAAAATACTCAGGAGAAGAGGCATATTCCTATATCATTTGTATTTTCCTGAGTTACATGCATATTACACTGTTTAATTTGGCTCCCAGCCTTTGTTATGATGTGTAATGTATACATTTTTCTGTGTTGTGGCCCAGACCCATTTTTCTCAGGAGTACAATGGCTTTTGTTATGCAATTTTGTGTAGTGCCATGATGTCTATGAACACCTGTCATGGTATAGCAGAACTGGAGTGTAGACCTTCATATATGTCTGCAAACACACACACACACACACACACACACACACACACACACACACACACACACACCTGCTAACAGTTCTCAATTGTCATCATGACTAAGAATCATTTAGAGGACTCATTAAAGTACAGATTGCTAAGTATCATCCTCAGAGTTGTAGAGTCAGGATGTATGCAACTAGGCTGGGAATTTGCATCTCTAACAAGTTCCTAGGTGACAGTGGTATTGCTGGTTCAAGTACCATGCTGTGAGAACCACTTCTAAAGCACTGCATGAATATACTCTGGAGTTCATTACTGCATTGCTTATAATTGAGATCATGCTGTGGAGTGCTATGCAGCAAATGAAGAGAGAGGTCAGTTTGGAAATTCTAGGGTGGAAAATAATCCCTGAGACATGCATGTTAGTGAAGGAAAGCAAGGTATAGATATAAAAATGTTTTTTACTGGCTATAAATATTGTCTATGAATATATATATATACATATACAGCTACATACACACATGTATATGTGCATATATATATAATGTCTATTAAATGCATACCAAAGTGATTGTAGAGTTTTGAGGTGGTGCATGTACAAAAGGGATTTGGGTATACATGTAATTGTTTGTTTGTTTATTTGTTTTATCTGTCCTGGGGCTTGTACTCAGAACCTGGGAACTGTCTCTGAGCTCCCTTTGTTCAAGGCTAGCATTCTACCACTTGAACCACAGCACCACTTCCAGCTTTCTCTGTTTATGTAGTACTGAGGAATCAAATCCAGGGCTTCATGCATGCTAGGCAAGCACTCCACCACAAGCCACATTCCCAGTCCTATGTAATTTTTAAACATTTTGATTACCTAAAGGCCATCAACCTGTGTAATCAAATTTGAAAATGTTAAAAAAAGAAAGGTGCATATATTACAGCATCTTTTAAAAGCTATCTAAAATGCAACCAACTATGTTTACATAGTATTATTTTGCTCATGTATTTGTTCCCATTAGCAAATTCAATTACTATTTGAAGAAACAATATGAATTGTGTTTATTTAATGATAATGGCCAAAAGTCTAACAAAACTGTTGGCATCTATATGTTGTAATCCCTTCATTACTTTTTAGCAATGAATTCTCTTTTTCAAATTTGCACTTAGAAAAACAATTACTGCCTACTTCTGGTTTTCTACCTGGTCAATCTCTCATTTTTAATAGACTTTCTCATTATAGTTTTTAATCAGTGAATACTGTTGAATTTAATTAGAGTTGAACAAAATGCTGACTATAGAAGTCATGGAGTAGGCCCGGGAGTTTGGCCTAATGGTAAACTGCTTGCCTAGCATGCACAAAGAACCGGGTTCAATTCCTTGGTACCACATACATAGAAAAAAAGCCGGAAGTGGTGCTGAGGCTCAAGTGGCAGAGCTCTAGCCTTGAGAAGGCCCAAGGACAGTGCTCAGGCCCTGAGCTCAAGCCCAGAACTGGCAAAAAAAGAAGTCATGGAGTACTCTTATTTCTGTCATAATTGCCAAAGACCTGATCACATTTAGTTGAACTGTTTGACTTCTAGAGTCATTAAATCCTATCCTAACTGTAGCAACCGCTTTCCAGGAGAAGTTAAATGCTAAAGCATGCCTGGATTTAAATATTCGTTTTATTATAGGAAAAAATCACATTAATTAGACTCTTTAGTACAGAAAAGTAAAGAGAAGAAAACAAAGTGAATCTACTACCTCCAGTAGGGTTCTCTAAAAACCAAACTCAAGATTAGCAAATTGATATTGTATAGAAAGATACCCCAAAAGTAATGATCCATTCTGTCTCCTCTGCTCCCACCTCAACCTAGAATCTTTTAAACATAGCTTTCTTCAGATAGCATTCAAATGTCAATTTTAGCTAGGTGCCAGTAGCTCACACCTGTAATCCTAGCTACTCAGGAGGCTGAGCTCTGAGGCTCACAGTTCAATGCCAACTCAAGCACAAACACAGAAAGTCCCATGAGACTCATCTGCCTAAAAACAGGAAGTGGCACTGTGGCTCAGTAGGTAGAGTACTAGCCTTAAGCTGAAGAGCTCAGGGACAACACCCACGACCAAAAAAAAAGGCACCTTTACATTAGGGTTTTCCTCATTGCTATTTTTGTCAGTGATGAAGCTTGAAATCAGGGCCTAGGCCCTGCCTCTGAGCATTTTTTTTGGTGGGGGGGGGCATCCATCATGGGGTCTCTGGGTTCTTTTGCTCAAGGCTAGTACTCTACCACTTTGAACTACTTCCAGGTTTCTGGTAATTAACTGAAATTAAGAGTCTCACATGGACTTTCCTAGCTGGGCTGGCTTCTATCTGTGATCCTCAGATCCTGAGTATCTAGGATTATAGGACACCCAGCAGTACTTAGTGCTTTTACACTACCTAAGACTCTACCACAATCTATGATATTGTTCATTTTACTTACTTGGCATAAACAATCAGTCTTCCTGTAACTAGAATTGCAGATTCCATTTAAAAAGGCTATAGTTTCTTTCCTTTTTGTGCATGCCAGTCTTGGGGCTTTTGTGCTTAAGGCTAGCACTCTACCACTTGAGCCACTTCTGGCTTTTTGATGACTGACCAGGTGCCTGGCTAGCACATCATTCTTAAATTCTATCTCTTGATTCTTTTGGAAAAATTAGCATTATTCAATTTCTTCAGTTAAGATTCCTTCAGAGCCTCCAACATAGATGGCAGAACCAGAAGAAAGATACCTAAACAGGCATTACCTTGAGAATGTATGGACCGATGTATACACTCAGCTATGTTTCCATGTTTGGTGTAGTTTCTTCTGCAGCAAACCTAAACCTGGACTTCTCTCAAGTATTGAGTATGTTTCTGCCTCTTTGGTTTCAGTATGAATATTGGTGGTAACATTTTTGCTGAGGACTAAATCATTACATTCTATTACATTATTGGGTCTACAAAATAACAGGCTATTTGTTCTTTTTTACAGACTTATGATGTATTGATGTGGCTTCATTCTAGTACATGCTATGATCATTATTTTGAAAAGTCTTAGGTGCTATGTTTATATTACTGGGAAAATCCATGTATAAGTTCATATTTCAGGGTTATTATGGTTATATCATCCTAGCAACATGATTGTAATTCTTGGCAGTTCCTGCCTGTCTACATATTTTACATATCTTTTCACGTTTTATTTTATGTGTCCTGCAAAATAGTTTTTAGTCTACTAAGTAAATGTATTTAATAATCCTAAATTTAGTATACTTAAATCCCATCATAAAGACTATTGGAAACAGTTGGGATTGGTTGTGGTGATGCCATTTCTGTACACACCACAGGCCACTACAGATACTGAGTTCTTATGATGCTCCAATAAGCATCAGCAAGGTTTGAATACATGAACATCTTCAAGTACCTACTATAGAGTGAAAGGAAACGTCTATCACTAGACAATCCTATTTTTCAAGAACAAAACAATAATGTTAACCAATGTCACGCTCTCTAAAGTGTACTTATTTATATTGAAATACGTTGGAATCTAGGCTCACACCTGTAAACCTAGCTACTCAGAAGTCTAAACCACAATCTAAGGATTGTTGTTGGAAGCCAGCTCAGGCAGGATACTCTGTGAGACTCTGATCTCCTATTAACCATCAGAAAACTGGAAGTGGAGCTGTAGCTCAAAGTGGAAGAAGACTTAGCCTTAAGCAAAAAAAAAAGGTTAAGGGCCCTGCTTTCAAATCCCACTGTGGAAGGAAGGAAGGAAGGGAAGGAGGGAGGGAGGGAGGGAGAGAGAAATTGAGAGAAATTAAGAACGAAAGAGAAAAGAAAGAAAGAGAGAGAGAAATAGAAAGAGAGGGGAGAGGGAAGGAGGGAGGGAGGAATGGAGGGAGGGAAGGAAGGAAGGAAGGAAGGAAGGAAGGAAGGAAGGAAGGAGAGAGAGAGAGAGAGAGAGAGAGAGAGAGAGAGAGAGAGAGAAAGAAAGAAAGAAAGAAAGAAAGAAAGAAAGAAAGAAAGAAAGAAAGAAAGAAAGAAAGAAAGAAAGAAAGGGAAGCTCAAAATTCAGTAAAGACATACTAGAAAAGTATGGGGGTCTGGGCAAAGGAATTACATCTCCATATGCCTACAGTAATTGGTAGAAGACATAGTTCATCATATCAGTTGGGCTGTGCAGTAGATAAGATGTGGTCTGCAGACCAGTAACCTCAATATCACCTGGACATTAGCTAGAACTGAAAAGGATTGGGACCTTCATCAAATCTACTGAATCAGGAATACTAAGAGTAGACTCCAGAGTTTTTAACCATCCCTCTAGGTTCTTCTGCTGCATGCTAAAGTTAACATCCACTAGTTAACACGAAATAACTATTGTCAACTCCAACTGCACATTATAATCCCTAATCTTCTTCCTAGAAAAGACACCCATACTCTATCCTCTATCCCAAATCTATTAAGTAACAGTCTTCAGAATAGAGTCCTCAGTGTAACTATTTTTAAAAGCCCTGAAGGTGGTTCAAATATTAAAATAAGGAACTGTTTATGTTCCTGTCACCTCAACCATAACTCAGCCCTACTGTTTATTCTAATTTCTTCACCTCTCACTACTGTTAGCATAAGATACATTTTGTTTTCTTGAATTTTTCCAGACTGTACTTGCAAAAATTAAACATTATAGGGCTTATAGATTATGACTGCAATAAAGGACAAAAATAGCTTTAATCACAAGTGCCTTGAAAATTCCAGGACAATAATTGCTAAGAGGGAATGAGTGTTAACATCTTATTCAGGATTAGTTCTTGTAATCAGATAAGCTAGACAGCATGCTTCTAGAATCAGAGTGGGTTACATCCTTTGGGACATGAAAATTGCTGCAATTACAAAGCACTTTTGGTTATTTTTTTTCTTGTTGTAAAAGGATTTCGTTACCACCATTGCAAAGATTAATAGTGGCCTTTTTTTCCAAGTTGGCATCTTACAGTTGTTTGGTGAATGCCAACCTTTCCCTTTCCAGAAAGTATTGCGTTCGAACAGCTGTGACTCCTGTCAAGGGATTCAGCAAGATGCCTTAGCCATCTGCTGGCTTCCTGCAGGTTAACCTCCTGCTACCACATCTATCAACCTAGAGCAGACAAACAGAAAGCAGCTTCTAAAATCTGCCGTCCATCTTGAAGCCTTCTTTACTTCTATTCTTTCTCTTCCATAATTATCTTAAAGCTAATAAAGAGAATCCACACACATTTAGAAAAGTGGACAATTGTCCCTACTTGCCCAAAACTGACTGAAGCAAATCCTGAGATAGGAGATTGTCAGTGCTAAAAAGGAAATGTTCCCAGGCAACACAGACAAAATGAGCAACCCCATAACTTGACCCAACTGAGTTGGACCTCTTTTTACATTTGCTGCCATGTTCAGAGTTCAATGATTCCCAAATTTGACATCCTGCTGAGAAGCTTGGTGGTCAAATTTTATTAAATTTGCTGAGTCCAAGCCCTAAAGTTTCTGATTCAGTGGATGGGGTCAGATAATGTTCACTCATCACAAGTAGGGGTCCATGTGGCCAGTCTAGGTGCCATATTTTGAGAATAGCCACTATGATTGAGGATTTTACAGGAAAATAAAAACAATAATAATTCCCTCTTACTACAAAGCTCTAACAGGCCCTTTCATATGGATTTAGGTATTTGAAAATAACATTAGCAACAGCAATATTCAGTTCAGACCTTGGAACACATGAGGTGATTAACAAATGCTTATTTGGATGTGCTAAGCCATTTCTGGATAAGAAATAATGATCTCAAAACTTAATATGCTACTATCATTTCTGTTCTGTCGATTATATGGACAGATGGAAGAAAAGAAGAAGGAAAAATATCCTTAAATGGGTATATCATCATTCAATGTAGCAACTTTTCCACTTGTAGGAATTTACCCTAAACAGTCTCAGAATTAGACCAAGATCAAGACAGCCAGAAAATTTGTGTGAACTTTTGAACCTCAGAGGGTGTTTTCTCCTTTCTACAACAGTGAAACATCTTAAATGTCCATTGGGAAAATTTTTAATAAATTGCAGTGCTTTTATTTAAGACAATACATTCATGACTTCAAAGAGTCTGTAATAAGTGGGGAAAATATTCATGTTACCAAGTTCAGGACAGAATTGTTGGGCAAGTCCAGGTTCCGTTTAAATTTAAATATATTTATAGTAAATATAAGTTGGAGCAGTAGTCAACAAAATTATGAGCTATCACTATTTTTCAATGATGATAGTCACTTATTAATTTTTATTTTACCTGAATTTTCTAAATGTTTATAAGAAATGCATATTATTTTTGAACTAAGGCCAAAACAATGGATTTCTTAATGGAAGACAAGTATATCAAGGTAAATTAGTGGGATCACTCCCTAACTTCCTGTTTCCCATTGCTATGGCTCTTTGCCAGTCTCGCTTGGGCTCTTATCCAAGTAATTCCCAGAGAGCATCCCACTCACACTCACACTCACACCTTGTCTCCTTGTCTCTTGGATCAGATCCTGATAATCATTCTGTGCTTCCTATCACCAGCCCTGCAGTCAATCTGTTGGCTCTTCTGGGTGAGAAACAACATTCACACATGCCTTACAAGCAGCAAATCCGACCCTTATGGGCATCAGTCCTGGGCTTCCCCTCTCATGGGAATCCCATAATACTGCAGGGTTTCACAGTTGACAACACCTTTATTTTCCCATGACACTATTCAGAACACTGTTACTTAGCTGCCTCTTTAGTCAACCTTCAGAGTCTGTGGGAAGGGGTTGTCTTTAGTAGGATCCCCAGATTTCTCAGCTACACCAGGAAGAGAATATCTTAAAATACATGATAACAAGTGATCTAGGATTTTGCTAGATACAGAAAACTCTTCAAAGTTGGTTGATGATGTAACTTCAGCTCTCTTAGCAAATTTTCTTAATCTCATTGCAAATATTTTGCAGTAAATCTTTTCTGAAAAACCTTCCACTCCCTTCTACCCTAAATGTCTAAGAGTACCAGCTTAGCCAAAGGGTACGCAGGGAGGAGCTTTCTTGGAGGATACAATAATGAACCATTCCGTGCACAGACTCATCAAGACCTGGACACCATCCAACACCCTGATCCTCGCCTGCCTCTAGACTGTTTCCACCTCCTACAATACCTTCCTTCCATATCTGAAGCAATCCCCTCACCAGTGAAATGTGTGAGAGCATGACATGAACATTCTAGCATACTTCTATCATGATTCTATCTTGCTTTCAGTTTTCCCATTGGTAAAAAATGTGAGACTCTTATAAGAAGATTGCATTGTTAAACACTGGGTAAGAAATGTGAGAATCACAATTATTGCATGCAAGCAATAAACTGGGTTACACTCTCAGCTCTATAATGTATTATTCTTTAGTCTTTGTCAAGTTAGTCACCACTCTGACCTTTTTTTGCCTTCTGTAAGATGGGCTACAATGCAAAGCTTCCAGAATGATTGTGAAGATTCGGGAAAAGTGACATTCAAGTACTTGGAACATTAATGGCTTCCCAATGAAGAGCACTTGTACAGAACAATAGTAATGTCATTTTCATAGAAGTATTTCAAATTAGGAATGGAAAAGGTTGAAAATGACTGTCTTATCACCACAGTCATTCCTGAACCATGCTGTGCTTGCTCTGTTGTCTAGAATCAGTTACTAGTGTTACCTGAGTGTCCCAGCTTTTCTTCTTTTTTCATATATTTTTATTGTAATTAATAGAAGGGTTACATTATCTTCACCAGATAGAAGGCGCATTACTTCACAAACATTGATACCCTTTCTTACGTCTTGGTCCCCATTTCCTTCCATCCACCCCGCCCCTCATCTTGTTTTCCCCCTTCCCTATCCTATTTCAAATCCCAACTTTTCTTCTTCCCCAAAACTATTTCTTTTCCCTTCCAAAGCCTGCTCAAAACTTTACTTTCATTGAGAATTCAATCTTGACTCCTTGAATCTGGGGTTTAATTAACCCCAGATAGTGGCTCCCAGAACACACTGTACTCAGTATCAGCCCTGTAAATGACCGGATAACAAGTCTCTCTCTCAGCTCCTCAAAAACAATACTTAGTAATAGCTAAAAGTTACTGAGTACCTACTATAAACCAAACTCTTTTCTAAGTATTTTATGTAAATTATCTCATTTCATCTTCACAGCTGTCCTAAAGAATAATCAGTGCTAACATTTCCATTTTAAAGGTAATTAAAATGAGGCTTCCAGACTTGCCTGAAGTCATGAGTTATTTACAGTCACACCATGATTTTAAAAATAAAATGGTGACAGTTCAGCACTCACATGCGTAACTAGTACATCATGCCATGTTAGGTAGCATAGCTCCAAACTCAGTACCTGGCATGTTATAATATTTGTATTAGCCACCTTTGACTGTATAACAAATCATCTTTAAATCTAGTCACATAGCCTGGTACTGTGGTTTTACAACTATAATTCCAGCTACTCAGGAGTCTGAGATCTGAAAGTCACACCTCTAAGCTAGCCCAAGCAGGTAAGTCTATGTGACTCTTATCCAATAAACTGCTGAGAAAAATCCAGGAGAGGAGCTTTGGCTCAGGTGGTATAGAACTAGCATTGAATGAAAAAAGTACAGGGACAGTGCCCAGGCCCTGGTTTCAAGCCTCAGGACTGACCAAAACATATCTGGTTGCATATAACAGTAAACATTTAGTATCTCATATCTTTCGGTTAGGAATTTGTGAAGAGCTCATTTGAGTGGTTCTGTCCCAGGATTTCCAAGGAGGTTATAGTCAAGATGTTCACCTGGAAAAAGATGATTGGGAGGGGGTGGGAGGAGTGAAATGGAGACAAAATCATGAGAAGGGATATCAATGTGCGAGAAGTAATGTACCTACTACCTGATGAATGTAACTGTACTCTATACATTATCCCAACAATTAAAGAAATAAAAATAAATCTGGGCCACAGGCATTTGATGGCTTGGTTTAATTAGAGGATCTGTTTCCCAGATGACACACTTGTATGGGCAGGGTATCTTATTTGTCTCACACTTGGGTCTTTATACTAGCTGCTTAAATGCCCTAATGATGTCATAGTTGCTCAGCGATCAATCAAGATAGAAGCCACATTATCTTTTTATGACCTAACTGCACAAGTTACAGTTTATCACTTCTACATTGCCCCAGTGATTACAGAAATAAACTTGAAATTGTATGGGAAAGTGATTTCTATAGGAGGAAGCAAAAATTATTGAGATCTCTTCAAATTTAATTGACTAAATAGGAAAATTGTTAAGAATGACTCTGAGTTTCAGGATATCTAAGGAGTGACTTAAATTCCCAACTACCTCCAAAGTTATGAAGAGTATCCATAAATTCCAGATATAAGCTTTGTTTCCCCATGTCTCCATATGGAGTACCATCTAGATTCAAGGATTTAATTTCATTAAATTCCAGTAGAGGCCACAGGTGAGTATTTGTTAATTCAGCTTCCAATTTATAGTTTGAGGCAGTGCCAACAAAGTATGAGATACTTTCTCAGTTATAAAGTTATTTCCTTAACAGTAAGATAAATCTATGTTTGATTTCTGGATTCATTCTGTAGTTTGATGACCATATAAGCCCAGTCTCTGGGCAAAGGCTTATCCGCTTTAGCATAATATCTATAATAAAACTAAAGCGACTAAATCTTTTGTTTATAATGGGAGACATAATAAAAAAACATTGGATTTAGCCCTTATGTCATGTTTGATTTTAAGCCACGATTTTTTATCTGATTAAAGTAATTCTTTAATATGATTTAAGATGTATGAAGACAAAAACTAAATACTGAAATAAGGTACTTCACAAATATACAGTGATGCTGAATACATGGGCCAAATTTTATTCCCATGCACATCACCAGAAATGAAAATAAGAGTATGAGCTATTCGGTCTTCCCATCACTACCACAATCTGATTTGATTTTTTTAATGGAGCCGAGTTGGAGTACATCCTAACAGATCCTATGAGCCCATCCTCTCACAGAGAGACTGTATTTCAGAGATTGGCAAACTATAGCCCATGGGCCATTCTAGCCTGTTGCCTGTCTTCTAAAAGAAGTTTTACAAAGCACAGCCATGCTTGTTTATTTATAAATGGACTCATGCTGCAATGAAAAGATTGAGAAGTAACAACTGAAACAACTGAATGGCTAACAAGACTGAAAATATTTTCCTATCTAGTAATTTGGAGAAAAGTGTTTGCCAATTCTTGGTCTACAGCTCTAAAGATCTAGTCTGGGGAAACCTATAATAACCTCAAAATGTCTAAGAATACTACTGCTTGGTTTTTAGGGAAAAAGGGAAATGAGGTGTTGATACTTGGATTGATGTATGACATGCAGAAGCAGCACAGATTTTTGAGTGTGTGTGTGTGTAATGTTAGATTGGACCTCACATATGCTAGTCAAAGGGCTCTATCATTAAACTACCACCTCCGCCCAAAGTAAAACTCATTATCACCTGTGAAACTACTTCCAAGAGTCTATTTTCCATACTGCACCATGTCAATATCCCCAGTATAGTAGCCATTATTTTTAATTGTTCTAACACAGATTTTTGAGCCTGCTTCTGAATTTTATATGAATGGAAAAGAACAGCGCCCATCTACGGTTGTTCCTGGTTTCATTTTTTCAATATAAAGCCAGTAACATTCATACATATTGCAGATTCTTCTTCATTGATACATAATATTCAATTGAATGGCTATAGCACAGTGTGTATTCATTCCGTTGATGACCATAAGTTTTTTTTCCACATCTTTGCTATTATGGATAACAATGCTAGGACTATCCTTGTACAAGTCTTTGAATGTGCTTAATGACTATCCAGAATGGAATTTCTGTATAATAGGAATTATTAGTGCATACATTTCTAAATTATTTGTACTTTTTAGACATATGGACATGTTGCTTTAATTTATAAAAGTCTTTCAACAGTGCATGTTCAAAATCACCTCCTCCCACATCAAATCTTCAGGCATTTCTCCTATAATTCACTGGATATCTCAAGAATTGCTGATGTCCTAGTTCTAAAACTATGAGCCCTGGACGGGGAGCATTACATAAATGATACCATTACCTACCTAGCAAGTATGAGGTCCTGAACCAAAAGTGCTGTACTAGAAGGAGAGGAAGAGGAAGAGCAAGAGGAAGAGGAAGATAAAAACACAAGCCTTCAGTTTGACAATGTATTTGTACTTTACAAATTCATCCCATTAAATTCTCCTTTCCCCCCTCAAAAATATGGGCTAGGAAACATCAACATGTAGCAGATAGGACTATGAAGGCCTGAAGGGATACATTTCTCCACTGGGGTCATATAATTAGATACATGGCACTCAATGTCTCTGTTTGGGATTCGTACTTTGTCCTTAGCAAACCTAGAAGACTCATTTTTTTGCAGTTACCACAAAGTTAGGGAAGCACACACTTAAGCACTGACAAATTCAGCTGCTTGTTTTCTTCTTTACCTTAGAAAATTAAACTCTGCGACAGCTACTAAGGGCAACTCATCACATAGCAAGTTAATGTCATGGACTCCCACCTGTACGCTTTGTCTAAAGACATGAGTACTCAGCTTGACAAGGAGAGAAAGAAGCTTCCATCTACTTGCATAACCTGAACGTTGTAAGGATTGCAAGTCCCAGGATTTCCCATAAGACATCTTTGAGAAAAAAAAAAACAACAACAAAAAAACCCCTAACCATCCTATAGGTTTTTCTATTTTCAACTCAAGTCTCTACTGCATAGAGAAGCAGACTTAAGTGGCATAAATCAGAAAATGATAATGAGAGCAGAATGAAATTCTCATCAATCATGTTACTAAGTATAGTTACATCATAGATGTGGAACCCAATTAAACAGATGGCCACATGCTGTCAGAACTAGCCCCTAATCAATAAAGATGTTCATTTAAGAAAATCACCTCAATTTTTCACTTCTTCAGTGAAGCAAAAAGATGGCAGTTGGGAGGGGGTCAGAGGGAGTCCCAGGAAATCCAGTGGGGATATGAGTATGAAGCAACTCCACCTGTCTTAATTTGTAGTCCGGAAAATCAGAACGGAAAGTCACCCAAAGGATTCCTTGTCATCTTGCCTGGCAATGTAATTTACAATGAGAGCAAGCACTGGTCATTAGGAAAATAGAAACAGCTTGAATCTCTTAATTAAAATACTGCTTCAAATTGTTCATTTTAAAACCCCTCTGCCCATGAGCTTTCTTAGAACCCATTGGGATACCCTGAAATTGCTTCTTCCTCGGTAAACTCTGATAGGAGCAGCTCTTGCCAAGAAAGAAAAAAGCAGACCAGCAGGGAACCCTGGAGACAGAACTATTTGTATATACTTCTTAGGGCCAGTGGAGAGCAAGCCTTAGGGACATTTGAAAGGAAGTGTGCAAGTAAGTGTGCAACACTGTGAAGAGACTCTCATATCCTTTCTAGACAAGAGCTAAACTATTACACTCACTCAGCAAGAAACAATTCAGTCTACTAATGGCAAAAATTGATGAAAATGAGAAACAGAAATACTGCCTGAATTTGGAAAGCCCATTTTGAAAAGCACTTAGTCAAGTTAAGTGTTTGCATATCGTACTGGTGAGAAATTCCCATCAGATGTGAATACTCCTGACTTGTATCAGGAGACAATAGGACAGTATGAGAATATTCGAGCAGCACTCTTCATAAAAACAAAAACCTGGAAAGTTAGAGGATGGGTATATCTCCCAACATCTGGAACACATAAATAGTCTGACAGTGTACTCAGGCAAAGGAATACTAAACAGTAATGAAAATGACAAAAAAAAAGAATACTGCCACATGCTAACCATATGAATCCCTAAAATTGTGTTGAGTGACATTGAAACATGCCTTGTTAGAGAAGCATTAGAGTTTAAGGGGAGAGAGCAAATGAAGGATGAATAAAGTTAGTGCGTGTGTGGGGCTGTGTGTGGGGGTGTGGGGGGGTGTGTATGTGTGTAAAACTAGGAGGGGATGGGCGAGATAGGGAGAGATTGATGATGAAAGAGGGGACATTGATCAAGATATACTGTTAACATATAATGACATGTTGAATTAAAATCCCTTTTTACAACTATTTAAATATAATAAAAATTCATTAAAATATGTTGGTTGAAAAAAATGAGTTCCTTAAGATTACATACAGAGGCAAAGGACATAGCTAGCAAGTTAAATAGAAAGCCCACAGAGTGGGAGAAGATCTTCACTAAACATACAACAGACAAAGGCCTCATATCTAAAATATATCAACAGCTCAAAAAATTGAATCACTCCAAAACACATCATCAAAGAAAGAATCATCCCATTAAAAGATGGGCCCAAGACTTAGAGACTTCTCTGAAGAAGTAATAATAATGGCCTATACTACATGAAGATATGCTCCACATCTCTGGCCATAAAAGAAATGCAAATCAAAACAACTACAGATAGAATGGCCATGATCAAGAAATCCAATAACAACAGATGCTGGCCGGGATGTAGCCAGGAGGGATCATAACTACACTGTTGGTGGGAGTGCAAACTCATTCAACCACTATGGAAAGCAGTATGCCAGTTCCTCAAAAGACTAAACATAGAGCTCCCCTATGACCCAGCAATTCCACTACTAGGCATTTACCCAATCATCCAGAAACAAGGACATACTAAAGCCACTAGCACAATGATGTTCATTGCAGCACTATTTACCATAGCAAAGATAAGCAACCAACCCAGATGCCCCTCAGTAGATGATTGGATCATGAAAATATTGTATTTTATACACAATGGAATTCTATGCTGCTGTCAGAAAGAATGATATCACCCCATTTGTAGGGAAATGGAAAGACTTAGAAAAAAATCATATTAAGTGAAGTAAGCGAGACCCAAAGGAACATAGAAGCAATGGTTTCCCTCATTTATAATAATTAGTACAAACCTTAGAGTCTCCTAGCAGAGGATTACAATAGCTCAGACCCTGGATATATAAGGCCATATAGGATGAGGCTAAATGAAAGGACCTCCAAGACATGGAAACAATAGCTTGGTTATGAGTGACTGTTGTTCTTAATGTACTATTTTTTTTCTCTTCTCTTGTGTTACCCTTTGGTTAGTCTCATATTGTTACAGTATCTGACTTTGTTTCCTGATATATTATATATATGTATATATGTATATATGTTTGTTTATTTGAAAAAGGAGGAGGAAGAATGAGGGGAGGAGATGGGGGAGGGAAATGGGAACAAAAACATGAGAAGGGGTATCAATGTGTCAAAAATAATGCACCTCCTATCTGGCAAATATAACTGTAACCCCTCTATACATTAAAACAAAATTAACAAAAAAAGAAAAAAAAGATTACCTACAGAGTCAAGTATTAATGGATCATCCCTCTAATCCTAGCTATTCAGGAGGCTAAGATGTGAGAATTGTGGTTCAGACTAGACAGGAAAGTTTATGACACTTATCTCCAATTAACTACCAAAAAGCTGAAAGCAGAGTTTTTGTTCAAGTCGTGGAGCAAGAGGAAAGCCTTTAGTTCAAGCCCCAATACTCACATACCCACACACAGATATTATATACAATAGTACACCATTTAAAAAATAAGTAATGTATTATTTATAGTTACTGATAAAATTGTTAAATACTTAATTTTTAAGAATTAAACACAAAGCTGGGCACCAGTGGCTCACGCCTGTAACCCTAGCTACTCAGGAGGTTGAGATCTGAGAGTCGCTGTTCAAAGCCAGCCTGGAGAGAAAAGTCCCCTTAAGACTTTTTTCTTTCTTTTTTCTTTTTTTTATTCTTTTCTTTTTTTGCCAGTCCCAGGCATTGATCTCAGGGTATGAGTGTCCCACAGTGTGTTTTGCTCAAGGCTAGCAGTGTACCCCTTGAACCACAGCACCACGTCTGGGTTTTTTGCTTGTTTGTTTGTTATAGGTGGTACTGAGGAATCCAATTCAGGGCCTCAGCACTCTACTATTAACCTACCCCCCTCCCCAGTGAGACTCTTTTCTTCAATTAACCCCTCAAAAACTGGTAGTAGTATCCTTAGGCACAAAGAGGCCCAGGGACATCACCCACGCCTAGAGTTCAAGCCCCACAACTGTCAAAAAAGAAGTTTAAACACAAGCTACCCACCAGTGGCTTAGGTCTGTAATCCTAGCTAATGAGGAGGCTGAGATTTCAGGATCATGGTTCAATGCCAAGCCAAGCAGAAAAGTCCATGAGACACTTATCTTCAATTAACCACTAAAAAGGCAAAAGTGGAGCTATGGCTCCAGTATGGCACAAGTGGTATAGTGCTATCCTTGAGCACAAAAGCTTGCAGACAATACTCCGGCCCTATTCAAGTACCCATACCAGCACAAAAATAATACATAAATAAATACAAATTTTAAAATCCAGCAATGTGGTTACTTCTGAGATGAAGAAGAAATTGGATTGGGGAGATGTAATGATACTTGGTGATTTTCTTCTTGATTTTCAACAAGTGAGAGCTATCTAGCCTCATATTCATTTTGTGCTTTCTTATATACTTTATAACCTACCGCATGCCAGCATATTATACCAATTTATACGTGTACCAAAACTACATAATAATATTCATAATAATACTTTTTCCAGTCCTGTGGTTTGAACTCAGGGCCTGAACACTGTCCTTGGGCTTTCGTAAGGCTAGAGCTCTACCACTTAAACCACAGCATCACTTCCAGCTTTTTCTATGTATGTGGTACCAAGGAATCTAATCTGGGTCTTCATACATGCTAGGCAAGCACTCTACCACTAGGCCAAATTCCCAGCTCCTATTTTCTTTTCAAATGACTAAACTAAGCAACATTCTATCACCCAGTAGAATATTCCAAGTGTTTATTCTAATGTATTTAAATAAATAGCATAAATTTTCATTATAATTAATACCTCAAATAACATAAGTTCCCAAGTAACATATGCAGCTTACTTCTCAACTTGGAGCTCAGGTCCTTAAGAAAGCAACAGCATTTTCATGGTAATGAATATTTATCTAGTGAGGAGTGACATTCAAAATATTTAACAACTTATTTGGTTATAGTCTTAATGGAGAAATTAAAAATTAGCACCATCTGCTTGTTTTCCTTCTGTTCTTAGCTCTCACAGACCAGTCTAGCCAAGATTTCCATTTCCAATAGTGGCCATACGAGGGTGAGTTTAGGAGTGAACAGGTACAACTACCCAGCTGATCTCTCTCACTAGGGAGTCCTGTCTGGACAAGAGCCAGCTTGGAGAGCCTCTGGCTAGCTAGCTGATTGGCCAGAGGGTATGTAGGATGCCTCACAACAAATTGTGTTTGAAGTAAAGATAGAAGGCAATAGGAATGGGCCATAGATGCAGAGCATTTAGGGAATTTTCCAAGGATAAATGGCCTGGAACAGGGCATACTCTGAAATAGGAAGCAAGCCAGCATGGTGAGAAAGAAGGATGGAAGAATAGGAGGAGGAGCTGGGTGCCAGTGGCTCAGGCCTGTAATCCTAGCTAATTAGGAGGCTGAGATCTGAGCATTGCTGTTTGAAGCCAGCCTGGACAAGAAAGTTCATGGAACTCAAATCTTCAATTAACTACCAAAAAGCTGGAAGTGGAGATGAGTAAACAAGTTCAGGGACAGAGCCTAGGCCCTAAGTTCAAACTCAGGAGTGGCACAATATATATATATATATATATATATATATATTACATATATATTAGACTAAAATACTAGTAAGATGAAAGGAATAAGAAAAATTGAGCCTATGGATAGGGAGACAAACTACTTTCATTAATACACCCAGTAAGTTTGGGGGAGGGAAGAGAGATAAGGAATGACATATTCTTCCTCACAAAAATGAAAGAATTCCTTCCATTTGGTTGGTGGCAGATTAACAAGCTATGAAGCTGGTACTCACGGATCTGGTTAGTGGATGCACTGTAGAAGGCATTGACAGTTGTCGGATTTGTAAACCACCTACAGGACAAGAAACAAATGCCATAGGGTGATCACCAGTATCTAGGCAGGTGGAGAGAAAAGGCGAACACAAAGTGATTGGACCTAGTAGCCACCAATACAATAGTATATTGACATGAAGAGAAATTATTGCTTCCATTAGAGCTCTGGCTGTGTTCATTGAACAATTTTATTCTAAATTAAACATGTTTAGCCATTTTGTTGTTAATAACTTTACAAAACAATTCAGCGTATGAGCTTCTGGAAAAGTTTTAGTGAGAAATTCTACATAGGAGCAGCTACAAATTGTTTTCCAAATTGTTCGATGAATCAGTAGAACAATTACCCAATTATGCCTGTGTCACCCCTAATGTACCTGTTAGGATGATGCAGATTGATGATAATCCAGAGACTTGTTTAAAGTGAAATTAATAAAGTACAACCATCCTACCCAAAGAGTCTGCCTGCTCTAGGACAAAGTTTATTAATGTAAGTGTCACAAAAGAAAGCATTAATTGTCTCAGCAAGGTGAAGCAGCTCAGTCCTGTAATCATAGCCACTCAGGAGTCAGAGGTTGGGAGAATTACAGTTGGAGGCTTCCCCAGGAGAAAAAGTTCATAAAAATCCTATCTTACTCAATAGCTGGATTTGGTTCTGCTACTCTGTCATCCAACTGCAGGGAGCTGAGATCAAGAGAATCAAGGTTCCAGCTCAGCCCAAGCAAAACAATAGTTCATGAGACACCCGTCTCAACAGAGAAAGATAGGTGTGGTGGTACACACCTGTCATCCCAGCTATGCAGGAAGTGTGACTACCAGCCAAGGCAGGGGAGGTATAAACATAAGAAAAATAAAGCAAAAAGGGCCAAAGTCCACAGCTCTAGTAGCAGAGTATCTGCTTCACAAGTGCAAGGCCTTGAGTTCAAACCTCAGTACCACCAAAATAAACATATACAAGACTAGGAGCAGAATGGATTAGTAGAGCACATGCTTAGCATTCAGGAAGCTCTGGTTTCTATCCTCATCATGATTAATAAACAAACCTTGTATAAATGTCTTTTCAAAACAATCATTTTATTTATTTATGTGTAATAACTATGTACAATTCATTCATTGATTTATATTCACCTAATATGAAACTATCAGGGACCCCCAGCATTGATTGTTATTGGAGTACTCATACCTTCTCCCTAGATATACACCATGTCTATGAACATGCCATCTTATTATTAGGATATTAATCACTTTCCCTGTCCTAGTTTTTCCTCATAACCACTATAGGAATTGTTAGTCCATTTCACAGATTAGAATAATGAGGCTTAAAAGCACCATACATTGTACAAGGTCAGGTCTGGTCTGTCTCACTTCATGACAGTTCCATTAAACATTAAATTGCATTATACTGGAGATACTCCTGGAAATTAAGAAAGATTTCTACTTTCCTCTTGTCAAAACCAAATCTATAACTATTTTAATAATTTATATTATTGTCATTGTATACTATCATAATATTATTATATATTTGTCTGGCATGAGGCTTGAACTCAGGGCCTGGGCACTGTCCATGAACTCTTTTGATCAAGGCTAGCACTCTACCACTTTGAACCGCAGCTCTACTTCCAGTTTCTAGTGGTTATTTGGTGATAAGAATCTCTCATCTCTTTGCTGTCCCTTGGGTATCTCATATTGTTACAGTATCTCACTTTGTTATCTGATATATTGGATATATTTGTATTTGGTTATTTGAAATTGGATAGGGAAGGGGGGAAACAAGATGAGGGGTGGGGGTGGGGGAGGGAAATGGGGACCAAGACATGAGAAAGGGTATCAATGTATGTGAATTAATGCAGCTGCTATCTGGCAAATATAATGTAACCCTTCAATTAATTACAATAAAAATATATGAAAAAAAGAACCTCATGAACTTTTTCCTGCATGGGTTGGTTTTGAACCATGACCCTCAACTCTCTGCTTCCTGAGTAGCTAGGATTACAGATATGAGCCACTAATGCTCAGCTACCTAAAACTATTTCTGTAAAATAGTGATTCCTCTTCTTCTAACTTAGGGCAAGTGATTCAAATAGGCCCTAATATTTAACACAGGGTGGTCTGCATATTCACAAATGATAATGTTTTCCTTGAACAATCCAGGGGAAGGAAACATATCTTTATTGACTTCAACTGGCTACCTGTTTTGGGTAGAATTATGGTCCCATTCTAATTCCTAGGATCCTGTCAATACATTGTTGCTCAGGAAAAAAAGAACTTTGCAGATGTAATTAAAGTTAAAGACTTTAAGATATGGCTCTAATACTGGATTATCCAGATAGACCTTGTCTAATCATGTAAGTCCTTAAAAGAAAAAAAAAACTTTTTGGTTAGAGTCAGAGACTGTACAGAGAGGAAGCCAGGGAGATTCAAAGGAGGAGGATTTAGAGCTCTTGTAGAGGTTATATGCTCTCGGCAACACTCAGCTTAAAGGTAAGGACATTATCCCTTCAAAATATAGGCAGGGATCTCAGGGAACTTGGAAAGAGTTTATTCTTTGGGACTCTTGATAAGAGCATAGTATACACAAATAGTGATGTGTATTCTTAGGGATTGTCCCCTCTCTTCTCATCTTTCAAAACTCTTCCTTTTAGCCAAAAAAGTTTTCAAAACTTTAGTATATGGTCATTTAGAAGGCTTAAAACCACTGAGCGAGGCGGCACGGTAGCTCATGCCTATAATCCTAGCTACTCAGTAGGCTGAGATTTGAGGATCACAGTTCAAAGCTAGCCCTGGCACTAAAGAACGTGACCTTTTTATCTCCAATTAATCACTAGAAAATGGGAAGTGGCAAAGTGGCATTGTGGCTCAAGAGGTAGGGTAATAGCCTTGAGCTGAAGAGCTTAGGGACAATGCCCAGACCCAAAGTTCAAGCCCCATGACCTACAAAAAAAATCAATACCAGGTAATGAAAACATGTTGTATTGAGGTGGGCAACACAGGAATGAATGAATGAAAGGTAAGTAAATGAAGTGTTGTGTTCAACAATCACTACGTAAAAAATAAACTTTGTAACTTGTGGGTGGGGACAAGGAGGGAGAAAATGTGGAGAATAAAGGAAGAAGTGACATTGTCAAGAAGCATTGTACAGATAACCTGACTTATGGAATTGTAACCCCTTATGCAACTACTTAACAAGTAAAAGTTGTTCTTAATTAATAGATAATACCCTTTAAGTATGAAATTTGAATACATTTGAAATTTTAAAAAAGCAGCTAGACACCAGTGGCTCATGCCTATAGTGCTACTCGAGATTGAAATCTAGGGATTGTGGTTTTCAAAGAAAAGTTTGTGAGTCACTTATTTCCAATTAATGGCAAAACACCAGAAGTGGAGGTATGGCTCAGGTAGTAGAGCACCAGTCTTGAATAGTGCCCAGAGGGAGTTCAAGCCCCAGTACTAGCACACAGACAAAAAAGCTACCAAGTGAACAATTTTCTAACACTAATAGACAAAGAAAACAAAGAAACCAACCATTGGCTAAAAGTCAAGCCCAATGGATCTATGAAAACTTCAACAAGGATCACTGAATCATCATATCTCAGATACATGGCCTCCCCTTATGGAATTGTAACCCCTTATGCAACTACTTAACAAGTAAAAGTTGTTCTTAATTAATAGATAATACCCTTTAAGTATGAAATTTGAATACATTTGAAATTTTAAAAAAGCAGCTAGACACCAGTGGCTCATGCCTATAGTGCTACTCGAGATTGAAATCTAGGGATTGTGGTTTTCAAAGAAAAGTTTGTGAGTCACTTATTTCCAATTAATGGCAAAACACCAGAAGTGGAGGTATGGCTCAGGTAGTAGAGCACCAGTCTTGAATAGTGCCCAGAGGGAGTTCAAGCCCCAGTACTAGCACACAGACAAAAAAGCTACCAAGTGAACAATTTTCTAACACTAATAGACAAAGAAAACAAAGAAACCAACCATTGGCTAAAAGTCAAGCCCAATGGATCTATGAAAACTTCAACAAGGATCACTGAATCATCATATCTCAGATACATGGCCTCCCCACTCCTGAACTCACCCCTCCTCCACTAGAGCTCCTATTGATTCCAAGTCCCACTGACACCTTCATTATCCCCAGAGCTGATGTTAAGCAGCTGTACCAGCAGAGCCGACCAGTTGTCAGGGCCACTACTTTTTTTCTGTTTGTTCAGGGCCCAAGCCAATCCAGCTGTTAAACATTTTGTACAACTCATTTATGCTAACAAGTTGATTATATATGGAGCTTTTTGTTCTCTGATGTGATCTCACCTGTGATAATTTCAATATGTGTTTGTGAACATGTTTTTTTCACCCACTGCCCATGAAGAAATGGAGTAAATCTGGGGACTGGTAGCTCACACCCTTAATCCTAGATATTCAGGAGGCTGAGATATCAACATCAAGGTTCAAAGCCAGCCCAAGCAGTGAAGTCTGTGAGGCTATGGTTCAAAGTAGTAGAGCACTAATTTTCAGCTAAAAATATTCAAGGACAGTGCACAGGCCCTCCCTGAGTTCAATCCCCATGACCTACAAGACAGAGACAGAGACAGAGGGAATTGAAATTATTTTACTCACGATTACAAATGGATGGGCTTCCCTTAGCAATTCGCTTCTAAAAAATAAAATGTACCAGGATAGAGAAAAAGAGATCTATTTTTGTGGTTGTTGTTTGTAATGTACTATGTGAAGTTATTTTTGATAAAAAAAAACAATAAAGTGGCATGATTATTTACTATAGCTAAGATACAGAACCAACCTAGATGCCCCTCAGTAGATAAATGGATCAAGAAAATGTGGAATAAACAAAAACTATATAATGAGTGATTGTTGTTCTTAATGTACTATTTTATTTCTCATCTCTTTTGTTGTCCCTTGGTTATTCTCATATATGTATAGTATCTTACCTTGTAATCTGGTATATTGTATATGCATTTATGTGTTTATTTGAAATAGGAAAGGGAAGGGGGGAAAAGATGAGAGGAGGGAGTGGGGGAGGGAAATGGGGACAAAAACATGAGAAGGGGTATCAATGTGTGTGAAGTAATGCTCCTTCTGTCGGGAATATAACTGTAACCCCTCTATTAATTACAATAAAATATATGAAAAACAATGTGGCATACATGTACCTATGAATTCTATGCTTCCATCACAAAGAATGATATTGCCCCACGAGTAAGGAATGCAAAGATTTTGGAAAAAATATTAAGTGAAGTAAGCCAGACCCAAAGAAACATAGACTCCATGATTTCCCTCATTTGTAATAAGCAGGATATGTCTAGGATAGACCTAGCAGAGGATCACAATAGCTCAGCAGCTATGTACATATAACCATATAAAATGATGCTAATCAAAATGAACTCCATGACATGGAAACAAGAGGGTTTGTTGTTGCTGTTGTTGTTGTTAATGTACTGTATGAAATTATTTCTTTTTTTCTTCCATTTTTTCCTTTGGTGCTTTAAATTCTTCTCACTATGACTTTGGGTTCCTCCAGAATCCTAGAGAAGGATTTAATAGAGAAGATATGGAGCAGCCTCATGTCAAATCTCAAAATATTTGGGGATCAAATTATACTAGAAAATGGAACTGATAAAAGGAATGTAATGCCAAAATACAATAACCTGAAGGAAATGCAATGATGCTCTGATTTCCTTGGACTATATAAAGTAGATATACATCAGGCTAAATTTCATATTTTACTTATCAAGTCCTAAAGAAAGTCTAGGGAATTTGAATTGGGAAAACCATCAAGTCATCTATTGCCTTCTTACTAATATCCTGCAGATCACATCACTTACATTCTGTGCTATACATAATTCCATCAAACAAAAAACTTCTGGGTAGGACTATATTTTTTATCAACATATGATGTGTTCTTTACATATTTTTAGAGATAAAGAGAATTCAGATGGTTTCGTCATAGTAGAATGAGAGTGAGTTAACAGGGAGGCTGGCTTAAAAGCATTTCTGTCAGAGAAGAGGATTCTGAGGGAAAGAAATTATTTTTGACTCTAGCCAAGCAGTTAAGCAATTCCTCTATTTTTAAGCAAATTTGATGAAGTGACAATTCTAAAAGCCAATCCCTAAAAATATACCTTTAGGGGTGACCATCCAATTAATTTCATTCTTGCTGACATTTCCCATTGCCTTAGAAACTTCTGAATGCACATCAGCACTGTGAAAATAAAGGTACTTATCTCCTAGTCCCACAAAGAAACAAAAATGTATTTCGAGACTTTTTGGAAATATTTTGAGATTTTTTGGAAATATAATCACAATGCTGCTCCAAATAAACTAGTAAAAAGGAGCAAAGCCAGAATCTTAACCACTCAATTAACTTAAGAATTTTCAGATCTAAAAGATATCCATTAAAGCATGTAGGCATTATGGAGCTAAAATAGTCTACAATACCTAAAAAGTACCAGTCAGATAGTTCTTAAAAAGAAAGGAAAAAAAACAATCCTAATACTTTGTCATGGAAATATTATCTTAAATTTCTTAATGTTGTTTTCTCTGAATTAGTCTAAGAAAAGAAAAATTACAAATATTACACTGACTTTCATTCTTGGAGAATTTTTTCTAAACATTCACCAATTTAATGTTTGTGAAAAAGGTAGAATCCACTCTTTGTATTCACAGGTTCCATAATTACAAGTCAGAAAAATAAGGAACCTCTACATATACAGACTTGTTGTTATCATTCCCTAAACAATAGACTATGTGAAGTTTTTACATAATATTTGCAATATATTAATATTATAATTAATGTAGAGATAATTAAAGTTAAACCAGGAGGTGTGCATAAGTTATATGCAAATGATACATCATTTTCTATAAGAAACTTGAGTATCCTTGGACTTTTGCAGGATATTCTAGAACCAATCTCTCACCAGGAATGATTCTTTGTTTTCTCTTGACAGAGAAAAATAACTACAGGAATGAAATAATTTGCCTGTGCCCATAAAGTCACTCAGCATTTTTCCAACGCATGAATAAAATATTAGGAATACTAAAGAGCATTTGAATCTGACAACCCTTCAGCATCTTGGGCTAATGTTCAAGATGATACATTTAGAGGTTTTACAATTAGCATCCCAGGCCCTAGTACACACCCAAATGAAGAAAAATGCTTGGGCATTGAAGAATTAAACAGGCAATATCTCCAATACGGAAAAGCTCTAGATAAAGGACAGGATAATTTAGAAGACAGTGACAATTCTGCTATAAGTCGGTGGTAATAAAGATCTTGAAACATAAGTTTATCTGCTCCATGGAAGGAAAAGGGAATCACAGAAACAGCAGGACAAAGCATGAACTAATGCAACAATGATACTCACTTGACACTATGTTGGAAATGAACTATACAACTTAGGGGGAGGGGAGTAGGGAAGGGTGAGTGGGAGAGAATGAAGGAGAGGGTTGAAAACAAATATACTCATTACCTTATATAACTGTAACCTCCCCCTCATCACCTGTACAATCAATATATTTATAAAAAGAAAATAATTTTCTAAAGTCTTCAGATTTGACTGATCAGATTTTAGAAGCCAAAATATAATATCTCAACTGAATAATTTAGATTGGGAGATTGGGAAATAATGCAATGAAGGTATAGAATCAAGGACTGTGGGGCAGATGGCTTTAGATCATTAGCTATCATTAACAAAGACATTCTAAAGCATCTGCCTTCTTCCTTTGTGCTTTGGACTGAAGTCAGGGATAGGGAAGGTCCTGACTTAGCGTTGGGCCTACTCAATCCTTAAATCACTAACTTCCAGGAAGCCTTATTGTTGCATACCTTAGAAAGGTTTGAATGGCAGATGACAGGGATGGCCAGAAGGAAGCATAAAAGGGAAATGTGGTGATACCACTATAAGCCAACGGAGGGCAAGAAGGCCTAAAGTTTGTAAAATCTAAAGCGTAGTAGGGAGTTGAAAGGGAGACTAACAAGATTCTAATATTTTTGTTCTGGGGTTTGAACTCTAGACATGGATGCTGTCTATGAGCTCTTCAACTCAAGAGTGGGAAGGGAAGGGAAGGGAAGGGCAGGGCAGGGAAAGGAAGGGAAGGGGGAAAACACCGAAATGGCAACAGTATGAGGGCAAAATAAAACACTCCCCATATCCAAAGTTGAATAGGAAACTAGGTCCATGTGAAGAGAAGAACAGAGAGTACCCAGGGGGAGATGACAGAGGCAGCTGGAGAAGGGAGAAAGTCTATATGCTCCAGTGTTTGAGCACAAGCTCTTCCCTAATCATTGGTTGACCACTAATCTGTGCATACATAGAAATAATCACCATACATGAGCCTAAAAGATAAAAAAAGACCTTAACAGTAAGAAAAACCAGAGCCGCACACTGTAAGGGAGACACATTGTGCAAATAATTCCAGGAAAATCACTTTTTAAAAACCTCAGAAAACCAAAATCAGAATCCAGAGTTGGTACACGAATTAGCTAAAATGCCATTTTCAATAAATAAAAATTATGCTATACAAAGAAAAATTGGGGTAGAGTCAATATATAGAAATTAACTCTAAATGAAGGGCAGGGGTGGGGTGAGAGAAATGGGGACCAAGACATAAGAAAGGTTATCAAAGTTGTAAAGTAATGCATCTTCTATCTGGTGAATATCATGTAACCCTTCTATTAATTACAATAAAAACACATGAAAAAAATTAACTCTGAATGAACCCAGATACTAGATTTGACCAAGGTTATAAAGTGATCATTATAAGTTCCTTCAAAAAACAAACCTATATTTTAAAAATTCATGGCAAATATCATGACAATGACTCAACACACAACCACAGCAGAAAAACAGAAACTATAAAAGAAAGTAAATGGAAATTCTGGAGTTGAAAACAGATCAATAGAAATTATCCAATCTAGAGAACAAAGAATGAAAGAAATGGAGAAGTAGGTCCCAGAAGAGTCTGATCCCAGGAGCCAAAAACACCAGCAGGCAAAACAAATATAATCTAAACCTAAGCTGAATAATTTCTCAATTATAAGTCTTTTATTAATGAAAATAACAATACATAGGATCCCAGAGTGGAAACGAGGATAAAATGAACTGTAGATTGTAAAATCCTTTATGGTACATTGTAACCCTAATAATTGTTAGTTGCTATCATCATCATTAGCAGCAGCAGCAGCAGCAGCAGCAACATTATTATCATCAGCATCACCACCACCACCACCACCATCATCATCATCATCATCAATAGACAACAACATTTTGCTAGGGGAAGAAAGCCTTGGCTAGAAAACACAACTCAAAAGTTTTTAAGGAAATTGTCCTACTTAATAGAGGAGCAGTTCCTATAGGAGATGGAGAAAAATACAGCAAATTATACTTGCTGTTGGGTAAAAAATATGGCTAGCAGGATTTTTTTGACCTACCTCAAAAATAATTTCTAATTGTTTCCCAATCATACAATTTCTTCTATATGTTTATTCATGCTTATTTCTTACTTCCTGCTTTTTAAAAAAAGATTCTTCAAGTTTCTACCTGAGCATGAAAATCTAGGAAATTTTCTTCTATATGTGTATTCTTAAGTGTAGAAATAACTTCAAATTTTTTCATCCTAATAATCCTTCTACAAGTTAGTTAGAAATAACTTTTTAACATCCTTATAAGCTTTCCTTCTTTCTCTATTCCAGGAATGGGAACCTGGAATTACATGGAGGATCTAAATCACACAATTTCAGCAATAAGAATTGGGAAAACATAATAGAAATTTTGCTACTCTGACTTGAGAGAAATTATAAGGTTCAATCTAAAGAGAATCCACCCCTCCAAATGTATTTATTGATTTCACTCTTTTTTTCAATACTTACTCTGTTTTAGGGACAGCTTTTCTTAGCCAGAAGAAATCAGACTGTGCTAAATACTTTCGGGTTTGCAGGACGTTGCCAAAGTAGTCCGATTCTGAAAATTTGATCTAAATAAAAGAAACCACAACATCATTGTTCTAAGTAAACATGAGAGATGTCCCTAAAAATAGACGTTAGCACGTAAAGGAGCAAACAGAAGAGTTGTGGGCTTCTCCACATCTCTCAGTCACAACTACTTAAGCCAGGATTCACAAAGCCATGAAATTTAATTTTTAACATAAAGGCTCAAAAATTGATATAGTCATACATGGATCACAGTTTAAAAAAAGAGAAGCTGTAATCATTTACAGTGTGTTCCATTTACTTTATAATTGAAAAATCTGTCTTAACCTTTACCAAACATATTATCTTAGGTTTGATATTTCTTGGCTCACAAGTTCATGATCTTTTCTAAAATGTGTACTTTATTTGTCACATAAGATTGTTCTAATAACAGTTGGTTTAATCAGCTGAAACCACATTTAGCTTATAGATGATGATTTAGTCAAATGTTAAAATCCAATCTACTGTAATCAGCATTTGTTCATAAAGGGGAAAAAAGTAAAAACAATTCAGAGAACTATTTTCTACCTGAAGTGCAATGGAATCACCAAAATAATTTAATTATTAACAGAATTCATCTATTAACAGTCAAAAAGGGCTTGGATTACTAAAAATTAATGAAATTATAAAGACAAATTATAGGTTATAAATTGCATGGGAATAAAGGAAGTTGATAACTCACAAAAATGTTTTCTTTTACTAAGACAGAAAAGCACAAATTTATTGTGCTTCTTTCTCTTTTAATTTATCAGTGCTAGGGATATAACCCAGTGCCTTATAGGTTTTGGGTAACAACTCTGACACTGGGCTGTATCCCCAGCTCTTTTCTTTTTTCTTTTTTTGGAGGAGAGGAGAAGGGCAAACAGTTTCAATCTTTATAATGTTGTGCATCCAAAACTAACAATATTTAACCTGGCAATTGGTATTATTAACAATGTAACATCAAAAATGACGATTTTTAGTGACTTCTAATGCTTTAGTAGCAAAAATAAACATATTTAAAAATAAAACATATAAAACAGAAAAGAAAGCAAACAAAAAAATAAACTATATATAACTATGCCAGCTAAAAAACACATTTGAACAAGTGACTAACCAAGAGAACTTAAGTTCTTATTACAAGTCATTTTGATTACTTTAAACCAGTCTTGAAGATGAAAATCATACAATGCATGTATATGAAAACCAAAGCCTTTGATTATAGATATGAATTTGTACATACATGTGTACATACAGGGGGATGTATGCAATACACAGGCCCTGTTTATTGATCGGTGTCAATTGACATCAATTTCCTCCCTAAGACCCAGTGGGTATTGTGAATGGGGAGATATTTTTGTGAAGCAGTCATTTTAATCATCAACTATGGGAGCCAGACCAAGGCATAAAAGAAGGTGTAAAACAATTGCAAGATTATACTGAATGACAAAAAGCTAAAGCCATTTCCTCTAAAATCAGGAATGAGACAAGGATGCCCACTCTCTCCACTTCCTTTTAACAGAGTATTAGAATTCCTAGCCAGAGCAATAAGGTAAGAAGCAAGCATAAAGGGGATCCAAATAGGGAAAGAGGAAGTGAAACTCTTCCCCCTTTGCAGATGACATGATTCTGTACTTAAGAACCCTATAGACTCCACTCCTAAGCTGCTTGAGCTGATCCAAAACTTTGGCAAGGTACCAGGCTATAAAATTAACCCTCAAAAATCAACTGCCTTCCTCTATGCCGACAGTGAAAGGAACGAGGCAGCAATCAGGAAAGCAACTGTTTTTGCAATAGCCTCACAGAAAGTAAAGTAGGAATTAACTAAGAATGTAAAGGACCTTTTGATGAAAACTTTAAAACCCTGAAAAGGGAAATTAAAGCAGAACTAAGGAAATGGAAAAATCTCCCATGCTCCTGGATTGGAAGAATTAACATTGTGAAAATGGCAATCTTGCCAAAGGCTATCTACAAATTCAATGCAATACCAATCAATATCCCAATGCCATTCTTTATAGAAATAGAAGAGGCAATCCAAAATTTCATATGGAATAATAAAAGATCCCGTATAGCAAAAACACTTCTTAACAGAAAGAACAGCGCAGGAGGAATTTCAGTACCAAACATTACACTCTATTACAGAGCTATAATGACCAAAACAGCTTGGTACTGGCACAAGAATAGGCCTGAAGACCAATGGAATAGAATTGAGGACCCAGATATTAACCCAAAGATATATGGCCAGCTAATCGCTAATAAGGGAGCAAAAAAATAGAATTGAACAAAGACAGATTCTTCAACAAGTGGTACTGGCAGAACTGGTTAGGAACCTGCAGAAAACTAAAGTTGGATCCTTCTTTGTCACCCTGCATCAGGATTAACTCCAAATGGATCAAAGACGTTGAGGTAAAAGCAGATACACTGAAAACTTTACAAGAAAAATAGGAGTTGCACTAGGTCTCCTTGGCACAGGTCAAAATTTTCTTAATAAGGACCCAGAAACACAACAAATCAAAGGAAGTGTGGGACTGTATTAAACTGCAGAGCTTCTGTATGGCAAAGGACATAGCTAGCAAACTAACTAGAAAGCGTACAGAGTGGGAGAATATCTTCACTAACCATACAATAGACAAAGGACTCATAGCTAAAATATATCAACAGCTCAAAAAATTGAATCATCCAAAAAAACAACCATCTCATTAAAAGATGAGCCAAAGACTTTCTAAAGAGAGTCTTCTCTGAAGAAGAAATAAGAATGGCCTATAGACACATGAAGAAATGCTCGACATCTCTGGCCATAAAAGAAATGCAAATCAAAACAACTCTAAGATTCCACCTCACTCCAGTTAGAATGGCCATGATCAAAATATCTAATAGAAAGAGATGCTGGAGGGGATGTGGCCAGGAGGGATCACTACTACAATGTTGGTGGGAGTGCAAACTCATTCAACCACTATGGAAAGCAGTATGGCAGTTCCTCAAAAGACTAAACATAGAGCTCCCCTATGACCCAGCAATTCCACTACTTGGCATTTACCCAATGATCCAGAAACAAGGACATACTAAATCCACTAGCACAATGATGTTCACTGCAGCATTATTTACCATAGCAAAGATATGGAACCAACCGTGATGCCCCTCAGCAGATCACGAAAATGTGGTATTTTATACACAATGGAATTCCATGCTGCTGTCAGAACGACATCACCCCATTTGTAGGGAAATGGAAAGACTTAGAAAAAATCATATTAAGTGAAGTAAGCCAGACTCAAAGGAACTTAGGCTCAATGGTTTCTCTCATTTGTCATAATCAATAGAAACCTTGGGCCCTCCTATCAGAGATTTACAATAGAACAATACCTAGATACATAAAGCCATATAGTATGACACTAAATAAAAGGACCTCCAGGATATAAAAACAAAATCCCTATAAGGAGTGATTGTAGTCCTTAATGTACTATGTTATCTTTCATCTCTTTTGCTGTCCCTTGGTTATCTCATATTGTTATTGTATTTTACCTTGTTATCTGATATATTGTATATGTTTATTTGGTTATTTCAAATCGGATAGGGAAGAGGGGAAAACAAGATGAGGGGCGTGGGTGGGGAAATGGGAACCAAGACATGAGAAACAGTATCACCTTCTATCTGGTGAATATAATGTAACCCTTCTAATAATTACAATAAAAATATATGAAAAAAAGAAAGACGATAAGGGAAATGGGGACCAAGACATGAGTAAGGGTATCAATGTTTGTGAAGTAATGCACCTTCTATCTGGTGAATATAATGTAACCTTCTAATTATTACAATAAAAGATATATAAAAAACAATTGCAAGTACATGGAGAAAGGCACAAGGGAAGTTGTGGGTTACTGAAAGTCTTGGTGTTCTGCTTTGCCTAAATTGTTCTTCATCAAAATCATCAGGTAGGATAGAGGGAGCAGATCAATAAATCATGGCCTATTCACATAATAGAAAGTATATGAGGGGTCCAGGTGTTTGGCCTAGTGGTAGAGTGCTTGCCTAGAATGCATGAAGACCTGGCTTTGATTCCTCAGTAGCACATACACAGAAAAAAGGCTGTAAGTATTGCTGAGGCTCAAGTGGTAGAGTGCTAGACTTGAGAAAGCCCAAGGATAGGGCTCAGACCCTGAGTTCAAGCCCCAGGACTGGTAAAAATAATTATATGAGTTTAAGAATGTTCTCTATGTAAGCCTCTGAAATCATCTCAAAAACAAGGTGGATAAGGCAAGTTGCACATATGAGAGAATATAGAGGTTTTAAATATGTCCAAATTATACTAGGTATTATTTCTAGTAGTCTACTTATATAGCAAAAACCTAAAGAAATACATACATCCAAGACAGTGTTCATGTTCAGGAAAGTAAATAAGAATGGGGGAAGAAGATTATATTAATACAGAGTACACACAAATTGTAAGTGTTTGCACGTGTCTTGTGCAGTAGTGTATATCTGCCATTCTACTTTAGTATCTAGAGCAGGAAGATCACTTGATCCCATGAGTTCAAGTCTAACTTCACCAACATAGTGAAATCCCATCTTTAAATAATATGTGTGCATGTTTTAATCAAGCAATCTATTTTGACAATAGAATGTTAGAAGTATTTCATAATGGCCAGGAGTTTGGCCTAGTGTTACAGTGCTTGGCTAGCCTGTATGAAGAACCAGTTTCAATTCCTTGGTACTACATATGTAGAAAAAGCTGGAAGTGGTGTTGTGGTTCAAGTGGTACAGCTCTAACCTTGAGAAATCCCATAGACATTGCTCAGGCCCTGAGTTCAAGCCCCAGGACTGGTTAAATAAAAGAATAGAAATCATAAGCCATGTTGTTCAAAGCTGTGTACATTATTCAATGCTGTTTTATTCTGTTTTTATTTCCAAAATAGTTCTTCTAGGACCTCCAAAATGTAATTGTAACTGATAGAAAATTCAAGACTATTTTTGGTTCAAAACATTGTCTGGGAAATTCTCCCATAGTCATGCACTTCAACTATATTAACTATATTTCATAATGTCAATGGAGTGAGTTGTAAGTTTTGGAAAGTTTTCTGTCATACTTTCTTGTTCTATTTAACAAACAAAAACTTGACATTAAGGTTTTGATCCATAGATATAAGAAGGAAACCATCTCAAAACTTCCTAAAGAAGAAAAGATACAACGTATAGTGGTATATGTTTGTAATCCCAGTACTCAAAAGGCTAAGGCAAGAAGATACCAAAAGTTGAGGACAGTCCCAAGATACATGGTAAGAAGAAGCAGGGGAAAGAAGATGAAGGAGGAGGAAAGAGGAAGAAAGGGAGGAGGAATAAAAGGAGGTAAACGAGGAGGAGGAGGAAATTATCATTTTTTTCCTTTTCTCTATTTCCCAAATTTTCTGCCTTGTGGTCATATTTTAATGTATTCAACTAGTTCAAATGGCCCTGGTATGAGAAGAAAATTTGAAGTCCAACGAATTTGGGGAAAGTTCAGTTTGTTGGACAAACAAAAACAAAAATAAATGTGCATGACTATTTTAAAACTACTCTAATATCCAAAATATTAAATTCTACACAGGACAATAATTAGTTCAAAAGCCTCTTGTTCTTTCTGTTACTGGAGAAAATCTAGGTCAAGTTGATAATGACTTTCAATCAATTCCATCTCTTGACTTTTCCATTGAGTGACCTTTGGGGAACTGAGTGAGGGCTCTTGTGTCATTTCCTAGGAACTGTTTTCCATATTATTCAATTCATGGGGATCGAGATTTCTCTTCTGAGAAATCGTATCCTGAATGCTAAGCACCAAATGCCAGAGTAAATGATGAAAATGATGAACTGGTTATTCGTGTCTTTCCTCAGAAAAGCAAGGAAAACAGAATATGGGCAGAACAAAAAAAACACCTTCAACTTCTCTGTGGAAAGAGACTATATATAATAATGGAAATAGAGGTCCCAACATACTTTATACTTTACTTACATCTGTTCAAAGATACTCAGAGATATATCCAAAAAGATGCTGTTAAGCATCCAATGAAGCTTTAGAATGCTTTATGAAATGTAAATTTTATATCTATATTCTCCCTTAAATAGCAGAGCAAGTTGAAAGATAAGTGAGTCTGAATGGATTTGCTCAGAGATAAAGTGTATATATCTTTCTATATATGTATAAACATATACACTAATGACAGTCACAGTGTTTAAACAATCCACAGGTTAGGTATGCCAATGGAAAAATGAATCTCTCATAACAGATATATAAGGATGATTGACAGCACCAAGCCTGCACACCAGCGCCAAAATCACACATCCTGTTTCCATGCTGGAGGGTGGAGTCTTCTGCTCTGACCAGTGAAGTACTCAACATGGGGGGCTCATTTGAGAGTTAAATGAGCCTGAATGGAGGTTGGGGGACTCTAGGGTGCCTACTCTTGCTCCCCATTCCAGCCATGTAAGAGGGCTAAGAGTGTTCAGGGTTTTGCCAAACACTATAAAATTGTTTTATTGTTTTAACAGTTTCTTTTTCTGGAGCATTCCATCCAAACATCACACTTTTGAATAACAGCATTCTCTATTATGTGTGTGTGCATGTATACACCACACACACACATACACAAACACACAATTCCACTGCCTACAGAAGATCAAGACCCAAGAGAATAGACTAGAATATGAATTCACATTATAGCTCTATATCTTTATATGAATACCTAAATAAGTATGTGTGCCTGATTAGGTGATTATTTACTTAGAAATACTCAGCTACATGCTTATTTTCCACTTGCTTCAATGATGTTGAGAGTTACCAATCAGGAAATTCATATTTCCCAGCTTCCTTTGCCACTTGGTTTCCTGGCACTGGGGAAAATCAGCCAGCATCAGGAACAAGGGAGCTGAGTTATTACTCTCTTCCCACCCCATACTTTTTCTTTCAACAATGACTCTGGAAGAATCCTCAGCTCAGACTCCATAGCCCATCTCTAGAGTGTCAACTCTTCCTCTGCTCTCCTAAAAAAAAAACAATCACATCATCTCGGTGTGTCTAGAGGCACAGGAAATCATAGCTGCTTGTTGTAGTTATCAATCTCTGATTATGTCACCTACTTCCTTTTGCCTTCCAACCTATTTCCTATGTTAAATCCCTCTGTTTGATATGCCTGGTGTTTTTACTTTCCTAGCTGATACATAATCTCTTCAGATTTGGTTTAAACTCACTCTTGAGTGTTTCCATTAAGGATTATACTTTTTATAAGGCTAATTTATTTTTCTTTATTATCCCAGGCTTGTCTCAAACTCATGGTCCTCCTACCTCAGTCATCATCATTAATTACCAGTGTGTGTCACCAAGGCTGGTAGTATCTACCTTCTAATTAAATAATTTATTAACATTGATTTTTAAGTCTGATAATCTTTCCTATATACTGAAGTAGATTTGAGTAAAGGTCTTTCTTTTGTTGTTCTTTTCAAAGTCTACATAAATGACTTGTTAAGAAATGCTTTGGACAGTTTCTCAGTTTACCCACAAAAGTAAATGTGATTCTTTTTCACCTTTCAATTGTCTTTCATTTGCTCCTATCTCCATAGGCATCAAACTCCAGCCTGCAACTTTTTCTCCTTGACCTTCATCTGATCAGTCTTCTAATCTGTCTCTCCTTCCTTCTGTGCTTGAGCCTGACAAATTGTTTCTTTACCTGGGTCAAATGCAAGCTGCTTTTCATTGTAACAGCCTCTAACTGCTCAGAGCTCTTACTACTAGAAATTTTCTATGGACCCTATGGGTATTCCTTACCTACATGCTTTTTAAAATATAAAACACAGTCCCATTGTATACAGCTGATACTTGAATGCTTTTGCTATTAACCTTGGTAACTCTACTTGATCCTATCACATCATCCTTCACCTTATTTTCAGGTTAGGGTTAATATTTATTGTCTCTTAGATTCTAAACAAGTCTTTTTACTTCATGTATTTGGTTTTGTTCCGTGGTGTTTTTTTTGGGAGGGGGACTTAAAGTGCTTTCTTTAATTTTATTGTTGGGGTAATATATAGAGGGGTTACAGTTACATTCACCAGATCGTTGGTGCATTACTTCTCACACATTGATACCCCTTCTCATGGTTTTGGTCCCCATTTCCCTCGCCCCACCCCCGCCCAATCATCTTGTTTCTTCCCTTCCCTTCCCTATTTCAAATAAACAAATGTATATTTAATCTATCAGGTAACAAAGTCAGACCCAACAACAACATGAGATTAACCAAAGGGCAAAAAAGAGAAGAGAAATAACATACTACAATAATCACACAAGATAAAACCTCTTGTTTCCATATCCTAGAGATTATTTCATTTAGTCTCATCCTATATGGCCTTATGTATCTAGGTTTTGAGCTATTGTAATCCTATGCTGGGAGAGTCCGAGGTTTGAACTAATTATTACAAATGAAGGAAACCATTCAGCCTATGTTCCTTTGGATCTGGTTTGCTTCACTTAATATGATTTTTTCCAGGTCTTTCCATTTCCTTATGAATGGGATGATGTCATTCATTATGATGGCAGCATAGAATTCCATTGTGTATAAATATCATATTTTTTAACTGTTAGAAAGTCTTGGGTGTAATTATGTTTGCTTTGGCAAAAGTCAAATGGAAGCCATTTCTTCACAAAGGTACCTAAAAATCTTAGTATCTCATGGCTGCAGTTCAGGCCCTGGAGAAATGAAGAAAACATAACCAACAGTACATCTCATTTGGCATCTGGTTTCTTTTCACAGAAGATAGTGCATTCAGTGAAGCCTTAAATCTGAGGCTCTCAAACATGAACAGCAGCAGACTGCCAACAAAACTTGATCAACTAAACATTGTGAACAAGCCCTGAAAGCAAACTGATTGGATTAAATCTTGGGACTGTTCCATCTATACAGCCTTTTAAATCAATTTGAGGAACCTGGATACTACATGAGTTAATTCATGATGACTTTCCCAAACCAAAATAATCTATCATGAGTGCAAATTGAGGATGTCAGAACTAACATTTATATTGATGCTTATGTGCCAGAGCCAGCTCTAAACACATTAAGTATGTTACTTGATCCTCACAATAATTCTCTACGGAAGGGATGTCCTCATTTACCAGATGCAGAAACTGAGACACAGGGAGGATATGCAACGTATGCAAGTTACCACATGCAGTAAGTGCAGCTGGGATTTCAAACCAAGTGTTCTGACCTCAGAGTGCACATTCATTACCATTGCCCCAAAGTGCCTCTCCATATCCTGACTTGGAATATTTTCCAATTGCACATAATTATCTAGGCTCTCCTTCCTAGGTATTTTATGTTGGTTATCTTGTTCTTAACAGCAAGAGTTCCCATATTGATTCATGAAACTATAATCTATTCTCCTTTTTTGTATTTATTGATTATATTTTTAACATCTTTATGTAGTTATGTGACAAGAGTTTCAATTCAACAAAGCAGTTTATGAGTATAATTAGCCCCTACACTGAGTGTTGTTCTTGAGCTTTTTTGCTCAAGGCTAGCATTCTACCACTTGACTTGAGACACAGCTCCACTCTGCTTTTTTTATTTTGGTATTAAGTTGAGGTAAAGGTCTCATAGACTTTCCTGCCCAGGCTGGCTTCAAACCAAGATTCTCAGATCTGAGCCTCCTGAATAGCTAAGGATACAGGCATAAGCCACTGGCACTATCGCAGTACAATGCATCTTGAATACTGTCATCACTTCAAAATTATTTTTTATCTGAGCAACTAGACCACTATTTTCAGAGGCCATACCTTAGAGTTCAGAACAGAAAGTTTCAAATAAGAACTTTGGCTCAAAAAAAAAAGAACTTTGGCTCATATTTATATAATCTGTGTGTTTGTGTGTGTATGTGTGTATGTGAAATTCTGATGGATATCCACAAAGCTAGAACTGCTTGCTGATAGATTACTTCTCTAGCAATGATTTTAAGAGGGAGCTATATCTCCAAACCATAGCTATTAAAATAATTTCAGAAGACTATTGTTTTAAAAGAAAGACCAGTGACTGGTTAAAAAATTAGTTTTTCTGTGAGGAAGAAAACTTCTTCAGAATTATTTATAAGAAAGGAAATTGTGGCTGTAATTAGAAAGGATATAATAAATTTATCTCCTAAAAGATGTATGCATCAATATATTAGAATACAAAAGAATTACTATTACTCCATCAGTAGCTTACTGCAAACAGAATCCAATTGAAAATAAATTAGAGAGTCATACATACTAAAGCCACTAGCACAATGATGTTCACTGCAGCATTATTGACGATACCTAAGGTACAGAACCAACCCAGCTGCCCCTCAGTAGATGAATAGATCAAGAAGATGTGGTACGTATACACAATGGAATTCTATGCTGCCATCAGAAAGAATGACATCGCCCCATTTGTAAGGAAATGAAAAGACTTGGAAAAAATCATATGAAGTGAAGTAACAGATCCAAAGGAACATAGGCTCAAGGGTTACTCTCATATGTAATAATTAGTACACATCTAAGACTCTTAGAGCAGAGGATTACAATAACTCAAAATCTAGGTGCATAAGGTCACATAGGCTATATTTGGTTATTTGAAATTGGATAGGGAAGGGGGAAAACCAAGATGGGGGGGTGGATGGGAGGGTAATGGGGACCAAGACATGTGAAAGGGTATCAATATATGTGAATGCACCTTCTATCTGGCAAATATCATGTAACCCTTTTATTAATTACAATAAAAATATTTTTAAAAATAAATATGTATATACATATATTTGTAAAAAATAAGGTCACATAGGATGAGACTAAATGAAATGATCTCTAGGATATGAAAACAAGAGCTTTATCTTGCATGATTGTTGTGCTTAATGCACTATGTTATTTCTCTTCTCTTTATTTTGCCCTTATGGATAACCTCATGTGGTTACTATGTTACCTGGTATATTGTATATACGTTTATTTCTTTATTTGAAATACGGAGGGAAGGGGGAAAACAAGATGATTTGGAGGGGGTGGAAGGGAGGGTAAAAGGGACAAAAGTATGAAAAGGGGTATCAATGTGTGAGAAGTAATGCACTTACTACCTGATGTAACCCTTCTTTTTTCATATATTTTTATTGTAATTAATATAAGTGTTACATTATATTCACCAGATAAAAGGTGCATTACTTCACAAACATTGATACCCTTTCTCATGTCTTGGTCCCCATTTCCTTCCCCCCACCCCCACCCATTATCTTGTTTCCCCCCCTTCCCTATCCTATTACAAATAACCAAATAAACATATATACAATATATCAGATAACAAGGTAAAATACTGTAACCATATGAGATAACCAAGGGACAGCAAAAGAGATGAGAGATAACATACTATATTAAGGGTAACAATCACTCATTATATGGCTTTTGTTTCTATATGCTGGAGGTCCTTTCATTTAGATTCATACTATATGGCCTTATGTATCTAGGATTTGCTCTATGGTAAACCTCTGTTAGGAGAGCCCAAGGATCCTTCTGATTATGACAAATGAGGGAAACCATTGAGCCTAAGTTCCTTTGAGTCTGGATTACTTCACTTAATATGATTTTTTCTAAGTCTTTCCATTTCCTAATAAATAGGGCAATGTCATTCTTTCTGACAGCAGCATGGAATTCCATTGTGTACAAATACCACATCTTGTTGATCCACTCATCAACGGAGGGACATCTAGGTTGGTTCCATACCTTTGCTATGGTAAATAGTGATGCAATGAACATCGTTGTGCTAGTGGATTTAGTATGTCCTTGTTTCTGGACCATTGGGTAAATGCCAAGCCGTGGAATTGCTGGGTCATAGGGGAGCTCTATGTTTAGTCTTTTGAGGAACCGCCATGCTGCTTTCCATAGTGGTTGAATGAGTTTGCTCTCCCACCAAAAGTGTAGTAGTGATCCCTCCTGGCTACATCCCCTCATGGCCATTCTAACTGGAGTGAGGTAGAATCTCAGAGTTGTTTTGATATGCATTTCTTTTATAGTCAGAAATGTGGAGCATTTCTTCATGTGTCTATAGGCCATTCTTATTTCTTCTTCAGAGAAGACTCTCTTTAAAAGTCTTTGGCCCATGTTTTAATGGGATGGTTGTTTCTTAGGAGATTAGTTTTGGAATGATTCAATTTTTTGAGCTGTTGATATATTTTAGATATGAGGCCTTTGTCTGTTGCATCACTGTAACCCAACAATAAAACTTTTAAAATTAGAGACTCATACGTATATGGGCTTAATATTCCAAAACAGTCTTAAAGTTCAATGAGAGTTAACTCTCAGCAAGAAGATTTATTTCTGCTCACATAATGTGAATATGGAAAATAAAAAAGTATCTATCAACAAATATGTTGCATTAAGAATCAGGACATTATTATCAAAACTAATTGTAAGGTACTCAGTCTGGTAAATTTTTCCCTTTATGATCCATTAGGCCAAAGCCAATTCCATTCAGTTGGTACCTACTCAACTATGGTTCTTCCTGCTACTTCCTTTATTTTAAATCTGCTCTAAATCTTGTGATATGTCTGGCAAATTAGAGCTCACAAATAGCCAAGGAATTAATTAAAATTTGGTACTTTCTGGCATCATCAGGTTTAATTGCTTGGATTTGGGTTAATATAAAGGCAAAAGGCCAGTAACACTTGCCAAAAAATACCATAAATTTAGCACTTACTGCCTTGAGGTCTTCATTAACATGAGTATCATTCATTATAAACTCAGGATATCCAACCTTTGCCAAAACAGCTCTTGCCTATAAAAAGGAAAAAAGAAAAATGATGTCAGAGTATCCACATTATCTATACTTAAGTAATTAATAATCACAAAACTACAAATATTGAATTATTTACTATAAACAGACCACTCTAAAGGACAGGGGGAGAGATAGTCTCTATCATCAGTGTAATAAAATAGAGTGAATGTACCAAATAAGAAATATATAAAAGTTTTAATAGAAACAAACAGTATTGCTATGAAGTCCAAAATGAAAACAATTTCCTCAATGAGAAAATGAAAGTCTAAGAGAATAGTTAGAATTTCAAATGTAGAGAAAGAACATTGTAGAAAAGACAAATACAGAGAGATAAAGAGTTAATGCCCAAAATGTATAATAAACTCAACTCATTAACAAGAAAGCACAATAATTTGATTTAAAAATGAACAAAAGACCTAATAACAACATTTCAGCCTGGGAGTACTTAAATACAATGGAATTCTATGCTGCCATCAGAAAGAATGACATTGCCTCATTTGTAAGGAAATGGGAAGACTTGGAAAAAATCATATTAATTGAAATAAGCCAGACCCAAAGGAACATAGGCTCATATAGGATGAGCCTAAATGAAAGGATCTCTAGAATATGGAAACAAGAACTTTATCTTGTGTGATTGTTGTTCTTAATATACTATGTTATTTCTCTTCTCCTTTGTTGACCTTTTGTTAATCTCATATTGTTACTATATCTGACTTTGTTACCTGGTATATTGTATATATGTTTATTTGCTTATTTGAAGTAGGGAAGGGAAGGGGGAAAACAAGATGATTGGAGGAGGTAGAGTAGGGAAATGGGGACAAAAACCATGAGAAGAGGTATCAATGTGTGAGAAGTAATGCACCTACTATCTGGCAAATGTAACTGTAACTCCACTATACATACCTCAATAAAATGAAAAAAAATTCATAACAGGTGACATACATGTCAAACAGCTTAATGAAAAACTGTCTCAACATCACTAATTATCAGGAAATTCAAATTAAATCACACTAAGATAGTACCATACCCTTGCTAGAATGGCTATTATGTTTTTTTTAAAAAAAAGAAAGAAAAAACAAATGTTGGTAATGATGCTGAATGAAAATTAGTACAGTCAATGTAGAAATGGTATAGACGCTGCTCAAAAAATTAAGGCTAGGGGCTGGGAATGTGGCTTAGTGGTCGAGTCCTTACCTAGCATTTATGAATCCCTGGTTCAAGTCCTCAGTACCACATACAAAGAAAAAGCCAGAAATGATGCAATGGCTCAAGTGTTAGAGTGCCAGCCTTGTGCAAAAGAAGCTCACGGACAGTGCACAAGCCCTGAGTTCAAGTCCCAAGACTGGCAAAAAATACTAAAATAAAACTAGACCTACACCATATACTCTACCAATCACATCCTTGAGTGTCTGTGCAAAGGAAATGAAATCAGTATGCTGAAGAGACATCTGTACCCCGTGTTTATTGTAGCACAATTCACAATGGCCAAGGAATACAAGCAACATAAGTGCCCATAGATTGGTGTCTGGATCAAGGCAATGTAGCACATATACACAATGGAATACTATTCAGCTCTAACGGTCAGGAATGCCTGTCAAATGCACAAACATAGGTAAACTTTCACGAACATTAAGCTAAGTGCCCATCAACTGTGAATGATACTGAAAATGGAGGAAGAGAAAGACACAGAGAGGCTAAAAGGGTGAGATGGACAAATATTCAGTCATTTAAAAAAATCAAATTCCAACATTTGCAGTGATCAAATATGGCTGCAATTGATGAACATTAACCCAGTTCTTACCCTTAATACAACACCTAATTAAGTTAGGTGAAATAAACCAGATATAGAAAGAGAAATATCACAAGAACTCACTCATTTGTGAAATCTGAAAAAAATCCAATGTAAAAATGCAAGGGAGATGTTTTGTATTGCATTTTTTATAGCCACAGATGTCAAGCATTTCTTCATGTGTCTATAGGCCATTTTTTTTCTTCTTCAGAGAAGACTCTCTTTAAGTCTTTGGCCCATCTTTTAATGGGATGGTTGTTACTTTGGAGATTAGTTTTGGAGTGATTCAATTTTTTGAGCTGTTGATATATTTTAGACATGAGGCCTTTGTCTGTTGTATGGTGGGTGAAGATCTTCTCCCATTCTGTAGGCATTCTAGTTAATTTACTAGCTATGTCCTTTGCCATACAAAAGCTCGGCAGTTTAATGCAGTCCCACTTATCCAGCCTTTCTCTGATTTGTTGTGATTCTTGGTCCTTATTAAGAAAGTTTCGACCTGTGCCAAGGAGGCCTAGTGTATCTCCTATTCCTTCTTGTAAAGTTTTCAGAGTGTTGGCTTTTACCTCCAGGTCTTTGATCCATTTGGAGTTAATTCTAGTACAAGGTGACAAAGAAGGATCCAGCTTTAGTTTTCTGCATGTGCTTAACCAGTTCTGCCAGCACCACTTGTTGAAGAGGCTTTCTTCCATTCTATTTTTTTGGCTCCCTTGTCAAATATTAGTTGGCCATAGGTCTGCATTCCACCTCACTCCAGTTAGAATGGCCAGGATCAAGAAAACTAATAACAACAGAAGCTGGAGGGGATGTGGCCAGGAGGGATCTCTACTACACTGTTGGTGGGAGTGCAAACTCATTCAACCACTATGGAAAGCAGTATGGCAGTTCCTCAAAAGATTAAACATAGAGCTCCCCTATGACCCAGCAATTCCACTTCTTGGCATTTACCCAATTGTCCAGAAACAAGGACATACTAAATCCACTAGCACAATGATGTTCATTGCAGCACTATTTACCATAGCAAAGATATGGAACCAACCTAGATGTCCCTCCATTGATGAGTAGATCAACAAGATGTGGTATTTGTACACAATGGAATTCTACGCTGCTGTCAGAAAGAATGACATCGCCCCATTTGTTAGGAAATGGAAAGTCTTAGAAAAAATCATATTAAGTGAAGTAAGCCAGACTCAAAGGAACATAGGCTCAATGGTTTCCCTCATTTGTCATAATCACTAGAAACCTTGGGCTCTCCTAGCAGAGATTTGCAATAGAGCAAAACCTAGATATATAAGGCCATACAGTATGATGCTAAATGAAAGGACTTCTAGGATATAGAAACAAAAGCCCTATAATGAGTGATTGTTGTCCTTAATGTAGTATGTTATCTCTCATCTCTTTTGCTGTCCCTTGGTTATCTTATATTTTTACAGTATCTCACTTTGTTATCTGATATATTGGATATATTTGTATTTGGTTATTTGAAATTGGATAGGGAAGGGGGAAAACAAGATGAGGGGTGGGCGTGGGGGGGGAGGGAAATGGGGACCAAGACATGAGAAAGGGTATCAATGTATGTGAGTTAATGTACCTTCTATCTGGCAAATATAATGTAACCCTTCTATTAATTACAATGAAAATATATGAAAAATGCAAAGGAGAGCTGGGCACCACAATCATGCCTGTAATCCTAACTACTCGGGAGGCTGAGATCTGAGGAGCATGGTTCAAAGCCAGGCCGGGCACTGCACTAAAATTTTTGAGACTCTTATCTCTAATTAACCACTAGAAAACGGAAAGTGGAGCTGGGCTCAAGGACAACACCCAGACAGTATCCTTGAGCTGAAGAGCTCAGGGACAGCACCCAGGCCCAAAGTTCAAGCCCCATGACCAAAAGAAAAAACAGAAAGGAAAATTATGATTAAATGAGACTAGGAATGAGGAGAAGTCTTTTAAATTATTTAAAAAATATTCAGTTAGTCGAGGGGAATTTGTTAAGATCTATTAACAATATGGTGACTGTAACTAATAGTGTATTGTCTACTTAAAAACTGCTAGGAAAGTAAATTTTAGATGTTCTTACCCTCCCCCCAAATTATAAATATGTGAGGTAAGCCATATGCTAACTAGCTTGACTTCACCACTCTACAATGCATACACATGTCAGAACTTGCTGGTCTACATTTTAAATGCATAAAACATTAACTTACCATTTCTATAAATATGAAATAAAGGATTTCAGAAAACAGATAGCTTATAGAGATTCCTAATTGCTATTCTCATGAATCTTTACTTTTTAACTAAATTTTTGTCTTTCTTTTTTAGGTTCTGAGGTTCGAACCCAGGATGTTGTGTTTTGCCACTGAGATATATCTCAGCCAGAATCTTTATTTTATGTTATAGCTAAGAAAGAGTTAAATAGCTTTACCAGGAGAATAAAAGTAGATGAGTCATACTTCAGGAGGATTATCTTTGCGGCATTTGTGAATGATGGCCAGGAAGCCGGAACGATTGGAACAAGGGTTTCCTTCTAATTTGAGACACATCATAACAGTATAACTATTCTTTGGGTACAGAAAGGAACTAAATATCCTGTGTTTTACAGCACACAGGAAATGGATGGGGGGATTACCTTAGGTACGCATAAGGAGCCTCTTGAGAAGAGATGGGCAAACTGAGGCCCCAGTGCCAATCCAGCCTTCCTCCTCAGCTCTTTTTTTCTAAATGAATTGTATTGGAATATAGCCATACTTAATCATTACCTATTGCCTATGGCTGGTTTTCTGCTACAACTTCTGAGTTACAGCCCTGTGCTTCCTAAAGTATCAACTATTTTATCTGGGACATAGCAGGAAATATTTGACAGCCTTTGTTCTACACAAACTTTACATGTGCAAGTGAAAATCTCTCTGTTCCCTCTCTAGATGCTAAGATTCATTAGAAGCAAAAGAATAACTCCAGGGTGGGCAAAAGCAGGAGCAGGACAGTGAGAATATTGAAGGGTGATACTGATAAATATGCACTGTATTCATAAATTGCTTTGTTAAATGGAACCACCTTCATACAACTACTTAAATATATTTTTTTGTAGTTTTTAAAAAAGAACAGCTGTCAGGGGTGTTGTGACTACCTGGTCAGATTTTTGCCCAAATCTTCTAGGATGTCTCTTCTCACTTCTATTTATCCTCCCACCCACCAATTTCTGGTCTTTCCTAATGGTTGGCATCTGCGACCATTAGATGAAAGCCTAGTCTGCACACAACAGTAACTGATTGGCCGGGTGCCAGTGGCTCACACCTGTAATCCTAGCTACTCAGGAGGCTGAGATCTCAGGATCACTGTTCAAAGCCAGCCCAGGCAGGAAAGGCCATGAGATTATTATCTCCAGTTAACCACCAGAAAACTGGAAGTGGATCTGTGGCTCAAAGTTCAAGCTCCATAACTAAAACAACAACAACAAAAATTAACTGATTGGACAGCCAATCCAATCTCCCCCTCCATACAAAGCAGCCATTAGCTGATTACTGATTATAGAAGGAAGGTTCTGCACCTTTTTCTCAATTGACGACTAGTTCAGAGCTATAAATTGTACTTCCAAATGTCCCTCTTCCCCCAAAGGATGAGACTAGGCTTGAGGTGCTCTGAGCTCTCACCTTCCCTAGTCTCTTCCCCTTAATTTTCCCATTCCCTAGCCAGTTTCTCTTGGGAGTATTTGCTTGTATATGGATCCTAATATCCATAATCTGCTTCTAGATGTTTGAGCCAAAGAGCCCAGGCAAGCACAGCCCGAAGCCCCATCGCAACAAGGCAAAACAATGACCTTTCCACACTGCTCTTGGTAATAAGTTTTCTCCTTGAGTCCTTTTCAGTTTGCCCCATTCAAGCAATAACTCGAATAAGATAGGACCCTTTCCTTATCTTCCTTCACAGAACTCTAATATTAAATATTAGCAGCAATCTGCAACTCAAAACTCAGAGATTTTATAATGCCATAAAGACATGGTATAATGGGTTTTGCTATTCCAGAGACTCAAATGGAGCACAGAGTAAATTTTGCCTTTAAGATTCTATGAGTTGGGGCCGGGAGTTTGGCCTAGTGGTTAAAGTGCTTGCCTAGCATGCATGAAGACCCGGGTTCGATTCCTTGGTACCACATACATAGAAAAAAGCCGGAAGTGGTGCTGAGGCTCTATTGGTAGAGCTCTAGCCTTGAGAAAGTCCAAGGACAGTGCTCAGGCCCTGAGCTCAAGCCCGGGACTGGCAAAAAAAAAAAAAAAAGATTCTATGAGTTACGCACACTAAAAGCCTGATGTGACCCAGTTAACAGATAGCTAGAGATTCTACTCCCCCTCCCTACATCAAACAATATGTCATAATGTGTACAAATTACTTCCCCTGCAAAGATTCTATTATTTTCCTTGTTGGATTTAGTTTTTCACTCAATTTTAGTAACTCACGACAAGTCATATGCATAACTTTGGTACATAAAGAGTTTCAGATAGTTCTCATCCCCAGAAAATACTAGACAAGCTGAGTCACTCACAATTCTTTTCTAAACACTGGTCTTTCTGGGGCATGTTGGTGAATTATGCATTGTTTGCCAAATCGCATGCTCTGGAAACTCTGCTGCACTATAGGTTCTCACAGAATATAACCCCTTCTGTGTTATATGTAAAGAACACAGAACATTTTCTTCTAATTTACTCAGCATCACAGTAGCATGAAGAGAACCAGAACAGAGATATCGAGAATCCCCATTTACCTCCTGAGGACATATACTAAAATAAAATAATAATAATAATAGAAGCAACAGCATCAATGTTTGTATAATGTATTTTCTTTCCCCAATATGTATGGATTCCTCTATTCAAGCTCAAATGAGTTTGTCATCAATTCCAAATCATCTCAACCCACCCCATTCTACATTTTTTCCACTAAGACAATGTAGAATCAAATCTCTCAAAATCCCATGGAGCATGGCTCCAGGTCAGATTGCCAATAAGTAGCACTCACTGGTCCCTAGAAAGTTGGGAGATATAAAGATGTCATTTGTTTGTCGTTGAATTCATAAGTAGGTACATAAGGTTATCTGCAGACAGCTGATAATGCTTTGCCAGAAACTTCTAGGCACTCTTCTGGTAAGATGTCTTTAGAGTAGAGGTAGAAAAGATCATTAGCAGCTTCTGCCTTTCACTCCTCTTATAATGGGTTGCATAACCCTCAAATTCCCTGTATCCAACACCTTCCTGGTTCATATACTTGCAGAGATACAGGTGCTTTTTGTACAAAACCTAAAGCAAAGAGCCATCATACCATTTTTAACTTATTCATAATGGGAGGAATGGAGAACCAATAGTCTGAGGGCTTATTGAACGACAAAGTAGTAATGAGGTAAGTGTGAAATCTATCACAGCATTGATTATATGGATAAGAAAGGAAGGCAATTCCCACTGGAAATACTGAGGACACAGTAGTAATGAATATTTAACAGATTGCATATTATATCCTGGATGAAATACTTTCTAGGCTATTTGAGGCTGATCTTTTTTATAACCAGTGCATGCATTTCCATCCCTGATGCTCTGAACGCATCTGAAGAGGAGCAGCACATGACAGCTGTAGAGTCCCTTAAGTGGAGGAGACTTTGAGCAGCTGGTGATCTCTTTTACCTCTGTGACTCCCTTTTTCCAAGCAAATGTTTTCTCACATCCCTTCAAAATCTGTTTCCCTTCTTCTCTTACTACCAAGACCCCAATTCTGCTTATGATAAGAGACCCCCCAAATAAGATAGTTGCATTACCATCTGCCTTCACAGCTGGATTTGACTATTGGAGCTGTCAGTCAACGCCATATAACTGGAAATCCTTGTTATGGGGTCTGGAATGTGGCCTAGTGGTAGTGCTTACCTAGGTTCAATTCCTCAGTACTACATACATAGAAAAGGCCAGAAGTGGTGCTGTGGCTCAAGGTAGAGCTCTAGGCTTGAGAAAGCACAAGGGCAGTGCTCAGGACTGAGCCCAAGCACAGGACTGGCAAAATAAAATCTTGTGTTTCCAAGGAGTTATTTGAAAGAAAGAGAAAGAAAGGAAGAATGAATGAAAGAAAGAAAGAAAGAATGAATGAATGAATGAATGAAAGAAAGAAAAGAAAGAAAGAAAGACAGACAGAAAGAAAAAGAAAGAAAGAAAGAAAAAGAAAGAAGGAAAGAGAAAAAGAAAGAAAAACGGGACTCAACTGGCATACGCTTCCTACATTCAGACTAGGACTTCTCAGCCTTAACACTGCAGACATTCCTGTCATTGGGGTGATGTTATCAATTATATATTTAGCAAATATTTAGCTTGTATACACTAGATGACAGTAGCAGCCCCTTCTGAAGTTGTGTCAACCAATAATGTCTGTAGATATTGCTAACTGTCCCCTGCAAGCAAAATCACCCCCAAATGAAGATCTCTGCCTTTCTTGTTTCTTTGTGGAAAGGAAACTATCTTGTAACCAAAAAGCAACAAACATGATGAAGAAATCTCCATTGTAAATATGGCAGAATAAAAAGCTGATGGCATCTGGCAGCTAATCTATTAGCTGTCACTGGAGTCTTAAACAAATTTATAATAAAATGCGAATGACTAATAACAATCTAATGTATTTACCCTGACAAATATCTGTTTCTAAAATGCCTGAAAAATTGTTAGCATTATCCAGCCTGGGCTCTCTTCCCATCTATTCCATAACACAAGAAACATAAACCATTTGCATGAGGCATTATGCATCCTGTTTTACGTTATCTGTATTTGAATGAAGAACCTTGTATACTCCCATTTTCATCAGATGTAGTTTGAGAAAAATCAGTACCTGACTCATCGTATTGTCTGGAAGAGTTCAGGATGGCACTGGAGTTATGACACATTTTGATCCCTTGGCCAGAATACATGGTGAACTGATGTCGCTTGTAGACCATAAAGAGACAGTAGAAATATGAACTTTCCCAATGACTCAGGATCACTGTTTTCTTCCTGTCTGGAGGGTTTTTTAATGAAACCCAAGCCAGATACACCCTTAACCAAATACCTGAAGGCCTCCGTGAAGTGCCTCATGTTCATTATAGATCAAGTTTCAAGGGGCCATACTTGTGATGAGAAAGAAAATGATAAGAAAGGAAATGGTGAAAGAAAAGTTATTAGGCAATGCTGTGATGAGTGAGGAGGGAGATGGATGTACAAGCTTACTGAAGCACAGTGGGAGATTTCCCTAGCAAAGCCAGACTCTGCATACTCAGAAAAAAAGTTTGCTTTTTAGTCACACTCAATCCTGACACACACACACACACACTCAAAATCACTTGGAGGGTTCTTCTAGGGTTCACCATACAAACACCTCTAAAAATAGCTAAAAGATATGCTAGAAAATCTAACTCTAATCCTAGCTACTCATAAGACTGAGAACTACAAATTGTGATTCAAACCAGCCTTGGCAGAAAAGTCCATGAAACGCTTATCTCCAATTAGCCACCTAAAGAAACAAAAGTGGAGCTGTTACTCAAAGGAGTAGGGCACTGGCCTTAAGGGAAAGAAAGAAAAAGAAAGAAAGAAAAAGAAAAAAGAAAGAAAGAAAGAAAGAAGGAAAGAGAGAAAAAAAGAAAGAGAAAGAGAGAGAGAGAGAAAGAAAGAAAGAAAGAAAGAAAGAAAGAAAGAAAGAAAGAAAGAAAGAGGAAGGAAGGAAGGAAGGAAGGAAGGAAGGAAGGAAGGAAGGAAGGAAAGAAAGAAAGAAAGAAAGAAAGAAAGAAAGAAAGAAAGAAAGAAAGAGGAAGGAAGGAAGGAAGGAAGGAAGGAAGGAAGGAAGGAAGGAAGGAAGGAAGGAAGGAAGGAAAGAAAGAAAAAAAGAAAGAAGCAAGCAAGCGAGCTCTCAGGTACACCACCCAGGCGCTGACTTCAAGCCCTATGACTGATTTTTAAAAAAATAATCTGTTTTATTTTCAAAAGATAGAAAGTAAGATTGGCTTTAAAATTCATCATCCTGTCATTCTTTCTGACAGCAGCATAGAATTCCATTGTGTACAAATACCACAACTTGTTGATCCACTCATCGCCCCATTTGATAGGAAATGGAAAGACTTAGAAAAAATCATATTAAGTGAAGTAAGCCAGACTCAAAGGAACTTAGGCTCAATGGTTTCCCTCATTCATCATAATCAGTAGAAACCTTGGGCTCTACTAGCAGAGATTTGCAATAGAGCAAAATCTTGATACATAAGGACATATAATGTGAAGCTAATTAAAAGGACCTCCAGGATAGTGAAACAAAAGCCATATAATGAATGATTGTTGTCCTTAATGTACTATGTTGTCTCTCACCTCCTTTGCTGTCCCTTGTTATCTCATATTGGTATAGTATCTCACTTTGTTATCTAATATATTGAATTTATTTGTATTTGGATATTTGAAATTTGATAGGGAAGGGGGGAAAACCAAGACGGGTGGGGGGTGTGGGGGGGAGGGAAATGGGTACCAAGACATGTGAAAGGGTATCAATGTATGTGAATTAATGCACCTTCTATCTGGCAAATATCATGTAACCCTTTTACTAATTACAATAAAAAAGAAAAAAAAGCAAACAAACAACATAAAGCAGTGTTTTACATATAATAAATACTTCTAAATTTAAAAAAAAATTCATCATCCTGGTTTCTGTCTTCTTGTCCTTTTTCTTTCCTTTTCCTCTCAACACCTTGCAGGCCCTAGGTTTTTATAGAAGGCACTTCTCACAACGTATCAAAGTTGGCCTTTCTCTGGCAGTACACTGTGCTTTGGAATCATCTCCTCCCTCCCTCTTCATCCATCAAAACTATTATTCCTTCAAGGCAGCTAATTCATTAGCTGTCATTGGGGCCTCAAACTAATTTATAGTAAAATGTGAATGACTAATAGCAATCTAATGTATTAACCCCTAGAAATAGCTGTATTTAAAAGAGTAGTTCATTAGCCAAAGGGATAAATCCAATTGTAAGAGAGGTTTTGGTAGCTGAGAGAACTTTCTTTCTGATTCTCATCAAATTAAGCATATAGCCTATTCTAATTAATTACCATTGTATTCCTCACACAGAACACAATGTCAAGCACAGAGCAAGTGATCAATGTGCAATAAATATTGATTCATATAGTGAGTAATGTTCTTGATAAAACCCCGCTGACTGATGTCATCAACAGCATCAAAATACAAAATATTTAGCCTTCAAATAGATAAAAGTCTAATTTGTGCCCAGGTGCCTGTAATCCTAGCCATTCAGTTGGCTGAGATCTGAGGAGCATAGTTCAAAGCCAGCCAGGACAGGGAAGTCCGTGAGACTCTTATCTCCAATTAACCACCACAAATCTAGAAGTGGTACTGTGGCTCAAAATGGTAGAGTACTAGCCTTGAGCAAAAAAAGCTCAGAGACAGTGCCCAAACCCTGAGTTCAAGCTCCACAACTGACAAGAAAATGTGTAATATATGATCAAGAGCAACATTTTGTACTACTCATGTCAAGGCACACTTCAAAACTGATCTTACGGGGCTGGGAGTTTGGCCTAGTGGTAGAGTGCTTGCCTTGCAAGCACAAAGGCCCAGGTTCGATTCCTTGATACCACATACATTGAAAAAAGCTGGAAGTGGTGCTGCGGCTCAAATGGTAGAGTGTTAAGCCTTGAGAAAGTCCAAGGACAGTGCTCAGGCCCCGAGCCCAAGCCAGGACTGGCCAAAAAAAAAAAAAACTGATCTTACTACTGTTGGAAAAACAACTGAAAATAGAGGGAATCTTTTGGAAAGCGGAACATGATGTAAAATTTATTGCAATTAATTCTTGATGACTAAGAAGATACCCACAGTCTCCCTGTCCATGGTTTTAGTTACATGCTGTCAACTACTGTTCACAGATATTAATGTAAGAGGAAATTTCCAGAAATAAGTAGCTTATGTTTCCCATTCTTAGTAGCATGCCAAAATCATAGGCTCTCTTGTTCTATCGGGCCATAGTTATAAATGATCCCTGGTATAACCTCTTTGTAATTAACATTTTAACAAAGTGAATATTAGGAAGTTGAAACCTATTTTGATTGAGATGGGTGAGGAGCTAATGGGAGGGGCATAGATGAATGGAGAGAAAAATGACAGGCAAATGAAATCACAAGAGTTAACATTCATAAGTGAAAATGGAACTAGGTAACTTGCTGAGATGAGTGAGGATAAGAGATAAGGGGGGAATGATGAAAGGGATAACTCTAATCAAGATGCATTGTATACCAAGTAGATATGTCCAAACGAAACTCCTTTGTACAACTATTTGAAAATAATAAAGAAGAGGGAAAATATTTACAAAGAAGAAATTGTCAGAGAGGAATTTTCTAAGGTATACCTCAGTAATCCATACTTCTTGATAATCAGTCCCATGTGATGTTTCTCTATGAGAGAGAGCTAGAACAAGAAATTTTCTCTTGTTATCTCATGGAAGCCAGCTAATATGCTGTGAGTAAAAGCAAGAGAAGTTTTCAGACCCCAACTTACTTGCTAAGCTGAAGAAAACCTACAGGAAGCAAATCCTGATAATGCCTTAATATATACCCCGAGTAAGTTTTGAAGCAAATTCTTTACCAATCAAGTCTATGGATGAAGTCCAGTTCCTATGAGAATCTGGGCCAGAGAATCTAGATGCACCATTTCTAGAACCCTAGCCCATAGAAACTGTGGGATAATGAAACACTGTTGTTCTATACTGCTAGATTATGAGAGTGATCTGTTATGCCACAGACCGAGTAATCAGAAAACCAGAAAAAAAAGACAAGTAATTTTTTTTGTCGGTCATGGGTCTTGAACTCTGGGCCTGTGCTGCTGTCCCTGAGCTCTTCAGCTCAAGGCTGTTTCTCTAGCACTTGAGCCACAGTGCCATTTCCAGTTTTCTGGTGGTTCACTGGAGGTAAAATTTTCATGGACTTTTGTGCCTGGGTTGACTTTGAACTGTGATCCTCATAGCTTAGCCTCCTGAGTAGCTAGGATTACAGGAGTGAGCCACCAGCATCCAACAAGTAATTTTTATTTGATTGTCCATGGAGCTTGAACTTAAGACCTGAGCTCTTTTGCCACCAGTGAATAGCAGAACAGGTAATTCTTCTGTTACCAAGAGAGTGTGTATAAAATGTGTATTATCACTTTGAGATAATAGATAACACAGATGATCTTAGAAAAACCAAAGAGCACTGAAAACATAATACATAACATGATTTAAGCTCTCAAGTTAGCCCTGTATTCCTAGAAATTTCCAAAAGGTACAATACAATTTGATAATGCTAAAAAGAGGAAGAAAACCAAGATAATTGTGTTATAGTGTGCTAAAGCACTAAAACAACATGTAATTTTTATACAGATGACCAAAACGATCTAAAGATTAGTTAGGTTGACTGCCTTACTACTGAATTTTCAAAACCAATTAGTAGTTAAGCTGATCTACAAGAAGCAAGATGGAAAGCTCATTTTTTTAAATCCCCACTGACTTGGGCTACTTAGAAAGCAGGTAAATTCTCAAATGTCTTGCATGTAAAGGGCTGGGAGTTTGGCCTAGTGGCAGAGTGCTTGCCTAGCATGCACAAAGACCCGGGTTCGAGTCCTTGGTACCACATACTTAGAAAAAGCCAGAAGTGGTGCTGAGGCTCAAGTGGTAGAGTTCTAGCCTTGAGAAAAATCCAAGGACAATCTTCAGGCCCTGAGCTTAAGCCCAGGACTGGCAAAAAAAAAAAGTCTTGCATGTATTATGTCAAAGGGATCGCTTTAATCACTTAATTAAACAGCTTTGTGTTGAGTCTAGATGGTTAAGTCTCTTAGCATAATTTTTCATTTTTTATTAATTTAACCAACATAAGAAAAAATGCAGCAATGCTCACTGCCCTTTTACAATTTAGGAGCAACTTCCAACAGCTTTGAATGCATCAGTCAGGCTTACACAATGCCAAGGTATCATTTTCTTTGATGAGTTCTGTAATAACTATTAAACATCAATCAAAACACTGCACTTTATGCACACAGAAGTTCAAGAATTTCATTTGTTGGTATTATGGAAACTTTCATTGTTTCGAAGGGTGGTGCAATTCCTGTATGTTATGCACACAGAAGTTCAAGAACTCATACAGGAATTGCACCACCCTTCAAAACAATGAAAGTTTCCATAATACCAACAAATGATTAACTAGTATAGATGTCTTGGCTGGAGATCTTACTCTAAGCAGAGCTAATGGTATTGATGAAATTAGTCTAGGGAACAGGTTTTAATATCCTTTGGGGCTATCAGGATGCCACAAATAATAACAATGCAGTTATCTAACCAAATCAAATTTTCTCCTCTGGATGAGAATGGCATTGATTTATTATGAGTCTTCAAAAACTTTAATTCTGCAAATTGTTTTTTGGGTGTGGTTGACAAGCTGATGTATCATGCGGGTATGGAGGAGAGATAAGCTTCACTATGAATCAGAAGGCTTTATAAAGTGCAAATTGTAAACAAGATGAGTGGGAGAGGAAGAGAAAAATGGAAAGGAACATGGGAAGGGGTAACAATATTCAAGAAGTAATGTATCCACTACCTGATGAATGTAACTGTAACACCTCTACACACCACACCAACAATAAATAAAATAACTAAAATTTTTTTAAGAAGTGCAAATCGTAGCTTTGACTCTCTAAGAACTAAAAAACAGGAATGCTCAGATTTCAGGTCATTCATCCTTAAATTTTAACATGAATAATGCTCCAATATAGTGGACTGTCTCTGCCCATTACTCTCTGATATGGGCAACATTCTAGGAAGGCAGATTCCAAATCTGAACTAATATCATATATCCTCCCTCCTGAAAGAACATATATTACAAGTGAGCAGTTTCTCCATCCTGCACACACACACACACACACACACACACACTCACTACTCAGGCACAGATAGGTCAAAAATGAGCCAAACTAACATTAAACACTTCCCAGGATCTCTTTGATATCCTTTTCGTTTGTGTACACCCCTTTACCCTTAGGCAATTTAGGCTAGATGCCAGTAGCACATACCTCAAAGCTACTCAGGAGGCTGAGACCTGAGGATCAAAATTTGTAGCCAGCCCAGGCAAGAATGACCATGAGACTCATCTCCAATTAACCACCAAAAATTCAGAAATGGTCCTGTGGCTTAAGTGGTAGACCACTACCCTTGAGTAAAGAAGCTCAGAAACAGCACCTGGGGCCTGACTTCAAGCTCCAGGATCAGCACATTTTTTTAAATAAGGAGAATTAGTTCAGGTGAGGTAGTACATGCCTGTAATCCTAACTACTCAGGAGGCTGAGATTTGAGGATTGGAGTTCAAAGCCAACCTGGGCACTAAAGTCCATGAGACACTTATCTCCAATTAACCACTAGAAAATTGAAAGTGGCATAGTGGCTCAAGGGGTAGAGCTATAACCTTGAGCTGAAGAGCTCAGGGACAGTGCCCAGGCCCAGAGTTCAAGCCCCACGACCGACAAAAAAAAAGGAGAATTTAGAGCCCAAATCTACCCTAGCATTAGTTCACAAAACAACAAATTCATTTCCCCAGGAGCTGGGAGAGTATTGTCTTAAAAATGGAAGCAAATCTCATTTATTTTCTTTAAAATTGAACAAGAGAGTAGCCACAGAATATAATTTTAATCCATAATTTTATTTGTTTTATTATCATAGTCCAAATCACTCACAAAGTTTTTGCAAATAGAATAACAGCTGAAACCGAGATGAGCTAAACTTATTTGTTCAGACATAGCTAAGATGAGAAAAAGCAAAATCAGACTTCAGCTTATAGAAAAG